>NW_025843459.1:1070513-1254253 GCF_002878395.1 Capsicum annuum | reverse complement strand
TTTGAATGAGTTTGAAACTATTGATTATGGCATTATGTTATCCTTATCATTGAGTTACATGCTATCGTTCACTCCGCTGACCATCTTTGGATGTTGTATCCCCACGTGATGTAGTAATTGGTAATACTTCTACTTCTCTTGCATATTGATTTGGATTTGGGGTCAGTTCGCGAATTGACACTGAAGTGGTGAGCTTCTTTACACCGAAAGTATACATTTCATGTTTTACTCTCTTATGTCTCAGATTGTTTAGAATTATTTTGGATATAGTCAGGGGCATTTTCCGACACTTATTGGTATTCAGTTTTGGTCTTTTGTTTAGAAGGCTTTGTTGGATTACTGAGGGCTTGGGTTTTTAGTTGACGAATTATAGATATAGACTAAATTTCTTTATGCTTTATGTTATCAGGTTATAGGTTTGAAATTCAAACGATATCAGAAAAGTGGTGTTGGTTGGTTAGGTACAAAGGGTGGTCTTCAGTCCCCGACGAAATTGAGATACCCATCACGGCCAGGCCCCGGTTTAGGCCGTGACAATGAGATTTATCATTCACAAGATAATTAATGATACCTAGCTTCTCAGATTCTGCATGTGTGGTAGCAAGATAGTTAGATTAAATATGAGAAACCTACTGAGTTATGAAGCCATGGGGAACATAGTTCTGGTGTTCATCATAGATTGTTTACAACCAAAAGCATTCACAACTTTTTACTACAGATTCCACCGATTTACTTTTTTGCACTCTGGCTACTTCAACAAGTTTGAGATACAAATTTGACCCATTGCTCGTAGGATCTACCCCAACCAAGTTGGGTTACTATAATTTGACAGTGACTGCATTGTATCTTTTTGGAGGGTATAGTTTGGGTGATATTAATTTTTGGCGCTATTATTGGGGAATACGATTTAGGATTTATTGATTGAAGTTGTTGATGTTTTCAGTTTTTGTTTTTCTATTCTTCTTAGGGTGTACGCTGGTGTATGCCTAGTATTAGTAGTTAAGGCAATCCCTCGATCCTATTTGATTGAGAGATAGAAAGAATCCTATAACAGAATCGTAATATGTCACAACATGGTCGTGATGCTCATCATGAGCTGCCTCAAGATGATCCATAGGACTTGCCTCTCCCACCTCCCCAGGAGATAGTAGAGCAAACCACTGCGTGGTTATCAGTGGAGTAACAATAAAGAAGGGATGCTCAAGAGGAGAGACAGAGGTAAAAAGTTGATCGTCGAGCAATACTCAATATAATTAAAAGATATAGTGCTTTAGTACCCCTAACTTTTCAATAATTGCCAGTATATAAAGATCGAGATAAAGACTTAGGGTATATAGAGCCTATAGATACAGGAGCTATCATTCCTCCTGCATTACCCTACGGTCTGAAGTTCAACAGTACTAGTATTATGATCCAATTGCTAAATCTAAAAGATGTGTTTGCTGGCCTGTTGGCTGATGACGCAAACATACAGCTTATAAAATTTGTTAGGGTTTGCACTTCATACAATATACCTGGGGTAGATCAGGAAGCATTGAGATTGAGGTCGTTCCCATTCTCTCTAACTGGTGAAGCGACATTATGGTCAGGGGAATTACCACGTGGGTCCATAACTACCTGTAACGAGTTGTGGAAGCAGTTTTTAGACTGTTTCTTTCCTCCGACTAGAATGCTATAATTGAAGGACGAAATTTATAATTTTCAAAAATTGCACTTTTGGTAAAAAGAAAATACTAAATTTTGAATAAAATAATATTAGAAAAAATAGTGAAAAGACGATTTTATGTAAAGCAGAACTTTTAATTAAGGACAAATAGTTCTAAGAGTAATTCTAAGACCCTTCACACTTTTAATAATTTAATGCTATCCTAATTAATATATATCTCATTTTCTCTCTCATCTTTATTTTTCTCCCTAATTCTAAAACCCTTCACACTTTTAATAACTTAGTGCTATCTTAATTAATATATATCTCTTTTTCTCTCTCATCATTATTTTTTTTCCTTATTTAAGTTATTATTTTACTGCTAATGATCCTAATTACTATAATATAATAATAATAATAATAATTTTTCTGTTATGATACAGATGTTTAAGGAATTATAGTCGTGTAATTAATAATGGATAATCATTTTTTATATTTATGAAATTAATAAAGTTGTAGCAGATTAGTTTACCACTGCCATAAATTATTCTCATTTTTAATTTGATTATATATATTATATTGTGTACATTTTTATTATATTATTCAAATATAAATAGTTTATACCATATATATGCTAAAAATATAAACCAGTGATACATATTTTTCATAAAAAAATATGTTCAATTTAACAAATTTATACCTTAAACTGTAACTGCTACCGTTATATACCATAATACTTGGTATCTTTATACACAAAGTATTATATTTATACCCATAAATATATAAAGTATTATATTTATAACAAAAATATACAAAGTATGTCATATATAAAGTTTATACCATGTATATAACATATACACACATATATAAATATACCAAGTATTAAGAAACATACTAAGCATATTTATAACATAAATATACAAAGTATGTTATATATGAAGTTTATACCATGTATATACCATATGCACACATATATAAATATACAAAGTATAAAGAAATATACTAAGCATATTTATATATTTATGGTATATGATATAATATACCATAAATATGCAAAGTATGTTTTACAAAGAAATAATTTATTCACACACAGTAAAATCTTTCATGTATAAGAAAATTAAAGAAATAAATTAGCTGCACCCTAAACTTTAATAACAACTCATCATTTCCTATTTTTTAGGAATGAAAAATAAAGGAAATAAATTCCTAAAAAAATAAATTTGTTTGAAAAATAATATTTGTTACCTAAAAAATAGGAAGTAGTGCTCTTTTAATATAACATCCATATTTAAAATTTTCAACTATGAGAAAACGGCTATTAATGTAAATATTATATATGTCATAATTGAAATTCATTAAATATGGTCATGTATATATAATTATTTTTATAAAAGTGGCTAATTGTGTTCTTTACCCGTTAGTAGGTAAATTTTAATTGGGTGATTTTGATAGTTTGTAAAAGTTGGGGCATAAAATCATATTTAAAAAAGTTTTTTCAAAAGTCAAAAAAAAAAATAAAATCAAAAGAGACATGGTCAAACACAATTTCAACTCCAATTTCAACTTGAACTTGAACTTCAACTTCAACTTCAACCTACATATTTTACCTTAAGCGTTTTGGTGTCCTACATGTGAAAGAGAACATGTTGAAGTTATATCATTATTTTCTTTATCTTCTCAGCTACTATCTTATTTTTCTCAGCTTTTAGGACGTATTGTTTTTCGTGAAAAAATAACAAAATACAGGTTATGATTTCCCAAGCTAATTTTCTGCTTTTGGTTTCTTTTATCTTATTTTGTAATAACTAAGACTTTGGATAATACAAGGGCCCAAACCTAGATCCCTGCATTAGAATCATTCGAATATGTTGTTCACAATAATAAATATAAAATTAACTCATTTGTTTGTTCATGTTTTATAAAATAAATTTATTTTTTTGTATGGGCCTATTTGGTTATTCTTTTCTTGCAGTCCTGCTTTGATAACATTTTTTATGTGTCGAGGGTCTATGGGAACAATCTTTTTACAACTAGAAAGGTCGAGGTAAGGTTCGCGTACATTCTATCCTTTCAAAACTCTACTTATATTACTAGATTGAGTATATTTTTATTGGATCAAAGAGTGAAACTTTTATTAATGAGCATAAAAAGTTCAAGTTCTTTTGTTGCTTAAGGTGCGTTATGTAGTTAATTCTTAGGGAAAAAGATATCCAAAATCACCGGAGGAAATGTTATTTGTACAATACATACTTTTTTATCTCAATAATTCTCTTGTTTGATATATTGCTTGGTATTGGATATTTATTAAGTAGTTATTTCACATATTTAATTAATTTATATCTTCTTTCATATATTCTAACCCAAGTTATGGATGTTTGAAGATATTAACCCTTCTCAAAGCCTCTTCCTCTATCAATATATTCATAATTCATTCTTATCCTAAATTATATACACCTCACGTACAGTCCAAATAGTCAAAGCGACAAAAAGGAACACAAATCAATAAATCATTTGTAAAAGATCATCAAGTGAGACACAATAGACAATAACATATTTGAAAATCAACACTTATTTATATCCGTTAAATAATTATATCATTTAATTTAACGTTGATCACTATATTTTAATAATTTTATTCTTCTTATAGATGATTTTATTAGTTGACACGAGACACACGTACACTAATTTTACTATTTTTTTACTTTATTTTTTTTATTATATTAATTAGACTTCCTAAAATATATGGTAGGAGAATTAATTAATATTTTTCTTTTTACTAGACTTCCTAAAATATAGAGACTCCTAAAATATATGGTAGGAGAATTAATTAATCATTTCCTTTCTATTCAATTAGAAAAATACTCCTAAAATAGGATTCTATTAAGAAAATACTTCTGTAAATATTGAGATATACGTTAAACTAGAGAACAAACCGATTTGCCTATTAGGAGAATATTATTGATGCTCATGTAGCTTGATTCAATTGCATGTCTAGATTAATGGATGGTTGATTTCAAGTGTACGTGCTTTGCACGTGTGTCACGTTAATTGATAATAAAACTATGAAATAGAAATCAAAATAGTAAAAAGTTATATTACATAAACATAATACTGAATTACTTTCATATAAATCAATGGCAAAGTCTTTAGCTATATGAAAATTTTCATATAGTATATATAAATGAACATTTTTTTATCAGCTAACTCAAAAATCGAACTGTTAATGACCCAAATCGATAAGAAATATCTTATTGATTTGGTTATTGATTTAGCATGTTTAGAAATCAAAAACTAACAAATTGAACTGATAATATATAAACTCGAACTATAAACCAACCGATGAGCACTCCCTAACTGTTATCATAGAAGTCTTTGCATTCAGAATTCAAAACAGAAAAGAATTCAAGATAAATTTATATGTTGTTCAAATAGATAATTGAAAAATAAAAGAAAAAGAATTCAAAACCAATGGAGCTCGAAGTGCTCTAGTCCGTTTAACCCAATACATATACTGTTACCTTAAAAAATTACATAAAAACTATGAAATATCTTTGAAAAAAGTAAAACTCTTGGCAACAAAAAAGAGAATCACCATTCTTGTAATATAAATGTTAGTTTTTAGGCAAGATAACCATTTACTTTATTTGGCGGCAACTATCTTGTCTAATTTTATAGTAGAAGAAGTGACGACATTTTCTGTGTTAAATTTGATCAAAATATTATTTAAATAGAATTGTAGAAATTCTTTTTGATATATAAGGTAAAATTTTAATTGATTTAGATGTCCAAAAAGGTTTTCCTTTGAACGTGTGTGTGTCTTGTATATCCTTGCTGCTGCTTTGATATTGCCACCGGGTATATCCTTATATTTTCCTACTTTTTCGTGTAGTTGTGGCTGTGGGTGGTAATGGGTGGTTAGGGTCATGTCCGAGGGGGTTGGGGCGTGGGGCTATGGTGGGGGCGGGAGATGGGGAGAGAGCGGGAGTGGGTGGGAGGCCAAGGTTTGGCCGAGGGGGGGGGGGGGGGGGGGGGCGCGTGGATAGCGACGGTAGGCTGAGGGTTGGGTCTTGGAATATAGGGACCCTTCAGGGGAAGTCCATAGAGCTGGTGAAGATTCTTAGGAAGAGAAGGATCAACCTTGCGTGTGTCCAAGAGACCAAGTGGGTAGGGTCTAAGGCTAGGGATGTGGACGGTTGCAAGCTGTGGTACTCTGGGAGCGACAGGCGTAGGAATGGAGTTGGCATCTTGGTAGATGAAAAGCTTAGAGGTCAGGTAGTGGAGGTGAAGAGGATCAACGATAGGTTGATGACTATTAAGTTGGTCATTCGGGGGTTTACCCTGAACGTGTGTAGTGCCTATGCGCCGCATGTGGGATCGGAGGGGGAGGAGAAGATGCGGTTCTGGGAGGCTTTGGAGGAGGTGGTGAGAGGCGTGCCCAGTTCGGAGAAGATTGTTGTAGCAGGGGATTTCAACGGGCACATCGGGGCGCTACCGGGAGGCTTTGGGGATGTGCATGGTGGTTTTGGTTTTGGGGAGAGAAATGAAGAGGGTGCGACCCTATTGGAGTTTGCGAGGGCGTTTGGGCTGGTGGTGGTGAACTCGGGCTTCCCGAAGAAGGACGAGCACCTGATCACTTTTCGGAGCGCGATAGCCAGGACCCAGATTGACTTTTTGTTGCTTAGGAAAGGGGATAGGGCGTTGTGTAAAGACTGTAAAGTCATCCCGAGTGAGAATCTTTCGACTCAACATAGGCTCTTTGTTATGGATTTGGGTATAAAGAAGAATAGAAAGTGGAGGAGTAAGGAGAGTAGACCGAGAATTAAGTGGGGCAGCTTGACGCCAGTGAATGCGTGGGAGATAGGGGAGAGGTTGGCGGGAATGAGGGTGTGGGAGTGTAGGGGGGACGTGGATAATATGTAGGACACGGCGGAAACGTGCATCAGGGAGAATGCAAGGGAGGTGTTGGGTGTTTCTAGGGGCCGGGCCGGACATCATCAGGGGGATTGGTGGTGGAATGAAGAGGTGGGGAAGAAAGTGCAGACCAAGAAAGAGGCGTATGCTAAGTTGGTGGAAAGTAAGGACGAAGAAGAGAAGCGGGTAAACAGGAAAGAGTACAAGCTAGCGAGGAAGGAGGCGAAGTCAGCGGTCACGACAGCTAAGACGGCCGCTTTTGAGAGCTTGTATGCAGGGTTACAGGGGAAAGGAGGGGAGAAAAAGTTGTTCCGACTCGCTAAGGCTAGGGAGAGGAAGGGTCGTGACCTCGATCAGGTGAGGTGCATTAAGGGGGAGGACGGTAGAGTGTTGGTGGAGGACGGTCACATAAAGAAGAGATGGCAGTCGTACTTTCATACGCTCTTGAATAACGAGGGGGACAGAGCTATTGTGTTAGGGAAACTGGAGCACTCAGGGGAGTGTCGGGATTTTAGCTATTGTAGACGTTTTAAGGTAGACGAGGTTAGACAGGCAGTCCGCAGGATGCGAAGGGGTAGGGCGACGGGGCCGGATGAGATACCGGTGGAGTTTTGGAAGTTCGTTGGAGAGGCTGGTGTAAGGTGGTTGACTGCATTGTTCAATGAAATTTTCAGGACGGCAAAGATGCCCGAGGCGTGGAGGTGGAGTACCATGATCCCCCTCTATAAGAATAAGGGGGACATTCAGTGTTGCAATAACTATAGGGGGATTAAGTTACTGAGTCACTCTATGAAGATATGGGAGAGAGTGGTCGAGGTGAGGCTGAGACGGATAGTGTCTATTTCGGAAAACCAGTTCGGATTTATGCCCGTCCGCTCGACGACGGAGGCAATCCACCTGGTACGGAGGTTGGTGGAGCAGTATAGGGAGAGGAAGAAGGATCTGCACATGGTGTTCATCGACCTGGAAAAGGCGTACGACAAAGTCCCCAGGGAAGTGCTTTGGAGATGCTTGGAGGTGAGTGGAGTACCGCAGGCATATATACGAGTAATTAAGGATATGTATGAGGGAGCGAAAACCCAGGTGAGGACGGCGGGAGGAGACTCAGAGCATTTCACTGTCCTGACAGGATTGCATCAGGGATCTACTCTTAGTCCCTTTTTGTTTGCGTTAGTAATGGATGTGTTGACGCGGCGTATCCAAGGGGAGGTGCCGTGGTGTATGCTTTTTGCAGACGATGTAGTCCTGATAGATGAGACTCGAGGGGGTGTGAATGACAAATTAGAGTTGTGGAGGCAAACTCTGGAGTCTAAAGGGTTCAGGGTGAGCAGAACCAAGACAGAGTATGTGGAATATAAGTTTAATGACGTGAGGCGGGAGAATGAGGTAGTAGTGAGGCTAGAAGCACAGGAGGTAGGGAAGAGGGATAAGTTCAAGTATCTCGGGTCCGTGATCCAGAGTAACGGTGAGATTGACGAGGATGTCTCGCACCGTATTGGGGCGGGATGGATGAAGTGGAAACTCGCATCGGGGGTGCTGTGTGATAAGAAGGTGCCGCCCAAGCTTAAAGGCAAATTCTATAGGGTGGTAGTCCGTCCGGCCTTGCTGTATGGAGCGGAGTGTTGGCCAGTTAAGAACTCCCACATCCAAAAAATGAAGGTGGCAGAAATGCGGATGTTGCGCTGGATGTGTGGACTGACCCGAGGGGATAGAGTTCGGAATGAGACTATCCGGGAGAAGGTTGGTGTGACTTCAGTGGAGTGTAAGATGCGGGAAGCACGATTGAGATGGTTCGGACACGTGAAGAGGAGGGGCATGGATGCCCCGGTCCGTAGGTGTGAGAGGCTAGCGTTGGATGGTTTTAGACGGGGTAGAGGTAGACCGAAGAAGTACTGGGGTGAGGTGATTAGGCGGGACATGGAACAGTTACAGCTCACCGAGGACATGACCCTAGATAGGAAGGTCTGGAAGATGCGAATTACGGCAGAGGATTAGGGCCAGTTCGGATCGCTAGTGTAGGGAATTAATTGGTGGGGGTGTATTCCTGTTATGATTCTGTATTCAGTGTTTCGTGTTCCGTGTTCCATGTTTATTACGAATCTGTGTGCTTTCCTCTGCTTTATATTCCTGCATTCCTGCTTTACTCTGTTTTATATTCCCTATGGGTGCCGTATCTATGTTATGTCATCTGCTGCTGTGCTGTACTATGTGTTTGTGTGATATCTCGTGACTTGAGTCGGGGGTCTTTCGGAAACAGCCTTTCTACTTCATCAGAGGTAGAGGTATGGACTGCGTACATCTTACCCCCCCCAGACCCCACTAAGTGGGAATACACTGGGTTTGTTGTTGTTGTTGTTGATTTAGATGTCCAAAATCTTTCCTTTAAAGAAATATCTAAATATGATAAATTTTTATTTTTATTTCATAAATTATTTTAATATTAAAAAAATATGCATTCCAAATATAAGCTCACATATTTTTCTCTTTTTGTTTTTTACTTTTCTTTTCAAAACGTAAATGGTTTGATTTTTTGGTTCAACTTTATATGTTTTCTTTTGGTTAGAAAATCCTAAAGAATCCAAGAAGAAAATTTTAATTAATCATTAATCAAAATCAAAACAAAAATAAGAAGAATAAGAAGAAATGTAAAAGTAAAAAAATTACACTTATTTTTCTAGTAAAATATGATCAAATAACTATTTCAATAGAATTATAGACATTTTTGTGTTTTATATAAGGTAAAATTGTAATTGATTTAGAATTGTCAAATATTATGATTTTTTTTTTAACTAAATAAGATATATTTTTTTTCTTTCCATGTATATGTTTTTTTTAGAAAATATATTTTGGTTCCTAAAATTTTTTCCTATAAAACTTGCATAGGAATCTTTCCATGTGTATTTTTTAAATATAAATTTTGGTTCTTAAAATCAATAGTTCTTTCCCTAAAAAATTGCATAGGACTCTTAATAAATAGTTTCACATTACATTTAATTTCTTTTGGAATTGAAATTGTTCCTTATTTCTTCTTTGTATTCTAAATATTTGAATAATAATTTAATGATAATTATTTAAAAAATAAAAGTGAAAATATGATTTTGTCTATTACGGGGTGTTTTAATGAATGAAAAAAAAGTTCAAATCACTTTTCTAATGAAAATTAAAATTCCCTCTGAAAAGGTTGTTTGATCATATTTTGTATGTGACGGTAATTGTTAGAGCCTGCACCAAAAAAAAAAAAGATAACCATTAAAATCTATTAATGAATATAATGATGATATGCTGAATCTCCTGATTTATTTACAATAAAAATAATTTCATATAAGCAAAAAATTTAAAAGAGAATTCACATAACGAAGAAGAAGAAAACTTTAATTAATCATAAATCAAAATCAAACAAAAATAAGAAGAAAAGAAAAAATGTAGAAGTAGAAGAATTACACTTATTTTTGTAGTAAAATTTGATCAAATAACTATTTAAGTAGAATTATAGATAATCTTTTTTGTTTTATATAAGTTAAATTCTACTTAATTTAAAATTGCCAAATATTATAATTTCTACCTAAATAAGATATATTTTTTAAATAAGTTATATTTTTCTCTTTCCATGCATACATGTTTTTTTAATATATATATATATATATATATATATATATATATATATTTGTTTTCAAAATTATAATTTTCTTATAAATATTTGCGTATGAATCTTTTTTTTTTTTCATGCCTATAATTTAACTATAAATTTGGTTCTTAAATTTTCTTTTTTCTTTCCATCAATAATTCTATCCCTTAAAAATTGCATAGGACTCTTAATAAAAAATATCACATTACATTTAATTCCTTTCAGAATTGGAATTATTCCTTGTTTTTTTTTCTCTGTATTCTAAATACTTAAATGATAATTTAGTGATAATTATTTAAAAAATAAAAGTAAAAAGACGATTTTGTCTATTACGAGGTGTTTTAATGAAGGGCAAAAAGTTCAAATCACTTTTCCAAGGGTCTTCACACTTTTAATATATTATAGATATATAATAGATAATAGATAATATGTTATAGATATAGATTATAGATTATAGATTGTAGATATAAATACAAATTTTAGATTATATATTTTATATATATACATATATATATGTATATATATATACTAGTCAAGTATATGTGCTTTGCACGTGTGTTTTGTGTTAATAAATAAAATTATATGTAATAGAATAAAATTATTTAAAAATAGCAATTAACAGCTAAGTTTAATAAACAACAAATAAAAGCAAAAAAAAAAGAAGAGAAATACTTATCTTATGAACCATATAAGTGCATATAGTAAGTGTTGTGCTTATTAAAGCAATCAAATAGACACTACATTGCACTTTCATTGAAAGATATTGTAGCATGAAGTCTTGCACTTCATGATCAAAATATACATAACTTGCAAGTATTTAACTCTTTATATAGTGGTAAGAGATAATTCTAAGTGTTTTTATTCATGTGAAATTCATATAGTTTGTATATTTTACAATAAATAGAATAATTAGATGTGTTTTAGAGGTTCTATGTAAATTTATACATACACTTCTGTTAAGAAGAGTTTTTAAAGTACTTATAGTAAAACTTGCCTACGACAACAAATTATTAGATATTTCTTAATTTAAATGATAAACATAAGATCAAAAGATTTAAAAGACTACACACATGTTTAATTTAAGATCACAAGATCCAAAACTCTCTTTATATTTCTTAAACTTCACGCTTAATCAAAAATTAAATTAAGATACTTAATTTGAGACAAAGAATGCAGCAAAAGTTTACCTCTTTAATCAAGTTCAAACAAAGATCATATTTGATGTCTCTTCTAATGCCCTAAAAAAGGTTGCTTATGATCTTGCATTCATCAATCCAATGCGTTGCTGCAAATCTTTGCAACTCATAATTTTTGATTCCCTGCTTGAATTCTTGAGGCAACCTTCTTTTCCTCATCAGCTATATTATATTTCTCATTTTTTATTACATTGCCTATTTCTTTGATGTTGTTGCATGATAGAATACCCATGCAAATATGATATCATCATACACCATAACATATAAAAGACACAGACATAACTATAGCAATTGACAAAAATAAATCACTCTATCACAATTTATTAACTAAAAGAAAGAGAAGAAAAAAAATGACATTGAATACAAAAAAGTAATATAAATCAATTCAAAGTCAAATAATAAAAACACAAATAAAGAAGTAAAATGAATGAACATTAGTGAAGGTTAAATAAGGGTGTAATGAACATTAATGAGGGTTAAATATGGATTTGCAAAAAGTTACTTAAATAGAATTGTAGTTTAAGTAATAATAATATAAGATAGTATTTAAATTGATTTAGAACTATATTAAATGTAGAAGTTCTTACCAATTATAAATAAATAGTAATATAAAGTAGTATTTTAATTGATTCAGAAGTGTAATACGAACTTTAATTTTTTAAGAGCAAAGATTTAAGTGATAATAAATTTTCATCCAACATTAGTTGGAATTAGCGACTATTACACGTGTAGGTGTTTTTTAAGTACATGTATTGACATTAATACATAAAATTTATATAAGGTAAATTTGATTGCAAGTAAAGCCTAATAGTAGGAATTCCTACTAAAATCAAATTAGGAAAAATTTAATTGTGAGATTTTTTAATCAATAATAATCTTAAGAATTAAAAAAATTAGTAAATGATAGTTTTGTCTATTGCGGGAACTTTTAATGAAGGGCAAAAAGTTCAAACCAAATTTCTAAAGGTCTTCACACTTTTAATATATTTTATATTTATATATATATATATTATATAGATTATAGATTATAAATATAGATATAGATTATAAATTATAGATAATAGTAGAATATTAAATTTATGAGAATGTTAATTAGTTGATGAAAGTTAAAGGAATTACCTAAAATTGTTTCTTTGGTATGCAATCTTTCATCTTCGAATGAAACAAAATTCTTAAAAAAAGAAAATGTAGAAAAAGGGTTGTGACATTCTTGAACTATAGTGGACGTTAGAATCCAAGTTCAATGTCCTTATTAGCGAATTGAAAATTAAGATTGACCCGATTAATGCGATCGTTTATGATATAAAAAATTTTGAGTTGCTGTAAAGAATGTCCAAATGTTTAATATGTTCATTGAAAAGTGTATCATTAATTTTTGTGCCCTAACAAAAAACATATTTTAATAGATGAATATTATAGTCTTTGCAAAATAGCATAGCAGGTGCTAATTGGTGTCATCAAAATATTAAACTGATAGAAATATAATAATAAAATACAGAGAATTCATTATTGATATTTCCTAACAATAATAATATCTAATATGTGAATGTACCTAACTATGAGTATATATCAATTACTCATGGAGTAATACACAAAAAAATTGAAACTTAAAGTGAGAATATATGCATCTATTGATGGGTGCGAAGAAAGAGTTTTATATATGAAAAATTATTAAACATGCGAGGTCACATAAGCAAGAAAAGTCACTAAATTAAAAACAATTAGATATGTCAATTGCGAACATGATTAAATCAGCAAGCATAAATAGATGTTTCTTTTTTACTGTTTATTTCCCCTCGATGTTATATGTAGATTATATACTAATTATACACTATGCTACATTGGTTACACATATATTAGACATCCATCAGTTATTTTTATTATGACAACCCATGTAGATTGAATATAAAGAATATTGAAAATGACTCTTCAATTGAATTCTTCACATTAAGCTACAGGTTGTCTTCTTTCTTCTTCGTTTTTTGGGGGAAGTCTCAAGCAAATTAAAAACAGTAGTGCCACGGTAATATGTGCTGCAGATAGCCCCACCAATAAGAGAATTTTGGCATTACACGTGATTTTAACGATAGCTCGTAAAGCTAAATATGAAAAGAATTTAATTGTAGGGAAATTTAGGGTAAAAGCAGGGTGTTTTATGGTTGAAAGAAATCAAGTAGGAATCAAATAGGATTAAAAAAAACACATTAATCAAGTAGGAGAAAAACTAAATTTGGGAATCATTTAATTATAGGAAAATTTTAATATATTTATTTTGAAGAATTTAATTGTAGGAAAAATGGTAAAAGATGGTTTTGTCTAAAGCAGACTCTTTTAATGAAGGACAAAAAATTCAATTCACTTTTCTAAAGGCATTCACACTTTTAATATATATATATATATATATATATATATATATATATATATATATATATATATATATATATATATATATACATATATACATACATATATACATACATATATACATATATACATAAATATATATATACATATATACATACATACATATATATATATACATATATACATATATACATATATATACATATATATATATACATATACATATCTATATTAAAAAGCTTCTAGGGTTTGACCCCTAACGTTCACTGACCCCTAACCCCTAGCGTTCACAGACCACTAGTGCTCATTGTTCACGATCGACTGACCGGTCGATGCCGGCGACGACGTAGATGTTCCAGCAACAGGTAAGGGTACTCTCTCTCCCTCGTTCTCTCTCCCCAGTTCTGTCTATCCCCCTTCTCTCTCTCTTTTCCCTTTCTCTCCCCGTCACTGCTATCACTGACGAGACTATGGCTTTTTCCGGCTCGGCTCCTTGACTCCAGCGACGTGCAAGGGTTTAGTACCAGTCAAAAAAGGTGGGTATAAAGACACCGACAACCAAATTCCGGCAATACCCAGACGCTCTGGCAAAATATCAGCGATGCTCCGGCAACCTCTTTCCAGCGACTTTATTCCGACAACCAATTTCGATATCAAAATTGACGGAACCAACAGCACGCAGGAGTACCCCGGTGACATCTAGACTTTGTTATTTAGTTACTTCTTACAATCTAGTTTCCTTGTATTTTTCTATTTTTTGTGATAAAGTGTGACTGGCTGCTGTCGCTTATTGGTTGATATTGTTGGGTTGTTCTAGTTTCTAGGCTGGTTAGTGTATTTTGTGTGTGCCTCTATTTTCCTATTGTTTTATATTGTTGCTTTGTTTGTTTGTTTGTTGGTTTGTTGGTTTGTTGGTTTGGGACTTTATCTTGGCTTGTAAATAGTGGATGTGGGAGTTGATGGTAGATTAGGATCATGTCTGAGGAGGTTAGGGTTGGGGGCTGTTGTGGGAGGGGGTAAGAGTGGAGGGTAGGGGGTGGGTGTGGAGTCTAGGTCGGGTATTAGGGCTAGTTCAGTGAGGAGTGGTAGAGGTAGGTGAGAGGCGATAGAAGATGGGTTAAGGGTAGGGTCTTGGAATATAGGGACCCTTCAGGGTAAGTCCGTAGAGTTGGTGAAGATTCTTAAGAAGAGGAGGATTAGTATTATCTGTGTTTAGGATTCTAAGTGGGTAGGGTCTAAGGCTAGGAATGTGGATGGGTATAAGCTATGGTAATCAGGGGTTGAGAACTGTCGTAATGGAGTGAGCACCTTAGTGGATGAGGAGCTTAGAGGGCAGGTAGTAGAAGTTAAGAGGGTCAGTGATAGGCTGATGATGATTAAGTTGGTCATTGAAGGGGTTTTACTGCATGTGTGTAGTGTTTATGCACCACAAGTAGGCTTGAAAGAGGAGGTGAAAGCTAGATTTTGGGAGGCTTTGGATGAGATGGTGAGAAGCGTGCCTAGTTCAGAGAAGATTATCATAGCAGAGGACTTTAATGGGCATATTGGGTTTTTACCGGGGGGCTATGGTGATGCGCATGGAGGTTTTGGTTTCAGTGTTAGAAATGGTGAGAGAGATGCTCTGTTGGATTTTGCGAGGTCCTTTGGGCTGGTGGTTGTGAATTCAAGCTTTCC
Source organism: Capsicum annuum (assembly GCF_002878395.1). NCBI lineage: Eukaryota > Viridiplantae > Streptophyta > Magnoliopsida > Solanales > Solanaceae > Capsicum > Capsicum annuum. The sequence goes on along the minus strand of NW_025843459.1, from coordinate 1,238,838 downwards.
GATGAAGGAGAATCTTCTTATCACCTTCCGAACTGCAATAGCCAAGACTCAGATTGACTTTCTGCTGCTTAAGAAGGGGGTAGGGTGTTATGTAAAGACTGTAAAGTCATTCTGAGTAAGCACCTTTCAACCCAACACAAGCTTTTGGCGGTGGACTTGATTATCAAGAAGAGCAAGAAGAGAAGGGCCGGAGATGGTCAACCTAGAATAAGTGTGGTGGCTGACACATGCTAGTGTGCTGGAGTTAGGGGAGAAGGTGGCAGGAATGGAGGCGTGGAAGTATAGGGGGGACATGGATGTTATGTGGGATAGGTCTACCAGATGCATCACAGAGACTTCTAGAGATGTATTGGGTATTTCGAGGGGTCGGGTAGGATGGCATAATGGGGACTGGTGGTGTAATGAAGAACTTAAGAAGAAAGTAGAGATTAAGAAGGGGTTTTATGTTATGTTGATTGAGAGTAAGGATGAAGAGGAGAAACGGGTGAATATAGAGGTTTACACAGTAGTGACAAAAAAGGCTAAGTTAGCAGTTACGGTGGCTAAGACAGCAGCATTTGAGAGCTTGCATGCGGGGTTAGAGAAAAAAGACGAGGAAAAGAGGCTGTATAGGCTTGCTAAGGTGAGGGAACGGAAGGGTCGTGATCTCGATCAAGTAAAGTGCATTAAGGAGGAGGATGGTAGTGTTTTGGTAGAGGATGTTCACATTAAGAAGAGATGGCAGAAGTATTTTCATAGACTTTTGAACGAGGAGGGGGACAGAGGCATTGAGTTAGGGAAGATAGAGCACTCTAAAGAGAGCCGTGATTTTAGTTACTGTAGACGTTTTGGGGTTGAAGAGGTCAGAGAGGCAAATCATAGGATGTGGAGGGGTAGGGCGGCGGGGTCAGATGAGATTTCAGTAGATTTTTGGAAGTTTACTGGTGGGGAAGGTTTAAGGTGGTTGATCGATTTATTTAACTGCATTTTCATGTCTATGAGAATGTCGGAGGCTTAGAGATGGAGTACGATAATTCCATTATATAAAAACAAGGGTGACATTCAGAGTTACAACAACTATAGGGGTATTAAGCAGTTGAGTCATACTATGGAGATTTGAGAGAGAGTGGTGGAGTGGAGATTGAGGAGGGTGATGTTCATTTTGGAGAATCAGTTTGGATTTATGCTTGGTCGCTCGATGACATAGGCAATCTACCTGGTGAGGAGATTAGCGGAGTAGTATAGGGAAAGGAAGAGGGATTTGCACATGGTGTTCATCGACCTGGAGAAGGCGTATGAAAAAGTCCCTAGGGAGGTTCTTTGGAGATTATTGGAGGTGAGAGGGGTCCCGATGGCGTAAATCAGAGCTATTAAGGACATGTACGATTGAGGGAAGACTTGGGTGAGGACAACGGGAGGAGACTCAGAGCATTTTTCTACTGAGACAGGGTTGCATTGGTAATGGTGTAATGAGCTAAATCTGGTACCCGAAATGCTACACGGTGATCATGACCTCGAAGGACCACAATCTAACCCATCGCTGATATCTGTACCTGTATACTGCATAATATGACATAATGATGCGGAAACATGCATTGAAAAGCCATAAGGTTCAATACTGAACATAATCTGAATAATATAACATCTGTGTGGGGTAATAGAATATCCAAAACAAAATTGAAAATACTGAATTCTGAAACATGATAGTCTAGAAAACCTCTAACTGACTGAAACTGTCTGAGTAAGGAGTTTATGGGACATGTTCCCAACTAACTCCAACTAATAAACTAACTAATGCGATAATAGAGAATAATCATGTCTTCGAAAGATGAGGACTCATTTCTAAGTTTGTAACGACTCAAATCTGGTACCCAGAATGCTACATGGTGTTCATGACCCCGAAGGACCACAAGCTAACCCATGGCTAATATCTGTACCCGTACACTACATAGTATGACATAATGATGTGGAAACATGTACTGAAAGGCCATAAGGTTCAATACTGGACATAATTTGAATAATATAACATCTGTTTGGGGTAATAGAATACCCAAAACAAAACTAAAAATACTGAAGTCTGAAACATGATAGTCTAGAAAGCCTCTAACTGACTGAAACTGTCTGAGTGAGGAGTTGATGGGACATGTTCCCAACTAACTCCAACTAATAAACTAACAAATGAGATAATAGAGAATAATTATGTCCAAAAAAAATAAGGACTCACTTTTAACTTTGACTGCTGAGACTGGGATCTACTGCTGCTCTGGAGCTTGTGCCTCTGAACCTATGGTATAACACACTATAGCTCAAATGCGTCAGTACTTTGAATGTACTGGTATACATGTGAGGTAGGCTGAATGCTTGGGGTTCATATGCATGAATAATAATAATAACTGACTAACTATCATGAGCGTGAGAATCCATGCATGAGATATAACAACTGATACTAATACCGTGAAAACATGATTACTGAATCTGAATAGTGAAGACATGACATACAGATACTGATATGAGTGATAACATGAGTGATTATATTTGAATATAATTGATAACATGAGTGACTGTATTTACCAGTCCTGAATCAGATGGAACTATCTGAGTTCTGTATTGTATCTAGGTTGACTGTATTTGACAATCCTAAAGCTGAAGAACTATCTGAGTTCTATTACTGAAACTGATTAACTGTATCTGACAGTCCTAATTCTGTAACATGAAACTATGGGAAGCAGTAATCTAACATACATGCCTCTAATACGCCATTATGGCTGAGTTGGGGTGCAATCTGTAACCCCAATTGGAAGGGTGTCAATACCGCGCTACTAGAAAGGATAACATGAGACTGACCCTCGTATAATAGGTAACTCTAGTGAGAATGGTGGGAACCCTCATATAATAGGTTAAGACACCTTATCTACCCTCATATAGCAGGCTACAATGTCTCAACCTATGCTGGCTACATAGTTCTGGAATGCAAGGATTGATCCTAAGAATCACACCTTCATATAATAGGTGAGTTCCCATTCTTGAGTCCACTCGGTGCTAATTTCTACTCCTATCTGAATAGACACTGAATGTGATTTACTGAAATGAACATGGGCCGAGTTACTGAATTCCGTTGACTGACGGAATACTACTGATATCTAATAACTGACTCGACATTTTAGAAAATATCTAAGTACTAATATTTTGGGTACAAGTACCCCCAGGACTCGATAAAAAGAAACTGACCAAGCATATCTTACATGAATATATAACTAACATCACAATCCATAATACATTAATAGAAGCATTTCATCAAACTTGTGATAGGCATAAACCTGTACATACATGGGGATTTCATGATATCATGCTAGCTAGGCACTTTTCTTTCATCTAGGCATTTAATCAAACATATTGTAGGCATAGTACATGTAAACATCATTGTACAATTATTAAACATCATGGTTCAATTCTAATTTAATCATTCAAGGGTTTAGTCATAGGTTTGCATGAATCTATATCTATAATAATTTAACCCACATAGAGTTTATCACCCAATATGGAATAGAATTCAATTTCTCATTATCCACATTAACAAGAGTAGCCCAATCATAAAATTCATAAGAAAATCCATAAACTTGAATTTAGAAAAGGGGTTCTTGGATTTCATGGATGAAAAAAGTCCATGAATGAACACTATGCATACCTTAGTTCGTGATTTCATGAAGATTGACAATTGGGAAACTGAGGGATGGCATAACGCGGAGCCATCGCATTGCCCCTTCTTTTGCGACCCAGAACTTTAGTGCGACGCGGAGGAAATCATGCTGAGATACTGGAAAAAGGACAATACTGAATTTGAGCCCTGGCGCGATGCGCCATAATAACGGACCCTTACTAGAATTTTCCAAATGCCATTTTATTTTGTGGAGCGGCGCGCCACTGAATAATATGGTGCTGTTTTATGACGAAAACTTAAAATAGTCGTAGCTTCTAACCTGGTTATTAGATTTGGGCAGATCCTATATCAATGGAAAGCTTATTGAATTTTCCCATATGAAAAGAAGTGAAAATCTTGAAAAGTCCTAATAAAATAATCGTCATTTAATTTAGAAGATAATACTAGACATTCTTGAGACAAAACTAGCTAGGAAAAATATGGGGTATTATAATATCTCCCCCCTGAGAACATTCGTCCGCAAATGAGACTGACTGAGAGGGGAGAAAACAAACTGACATACATACTAAACATAAATAACTAGAACATGATCATATGGCTGACTTGACTAATAACTGAACATATCATACTGAACGTGCATATCTGATGCATGTGTAACTGATTCGTGAATGCATGACTGAGTATTTTGAGAAACTAAGTTTCTCATAATGAGAATACATGTCTGATGCATAATTTTATAACTAAGCTGATACATACATGCATGAATGAATATGCAATGGTACTTGATACTAAGTTTTTGATAAACACTGAACATGAAACTGAGTAAGCTTAAGGAGAATGAATATGCTTTTGCTTCCCAAGTAGCTCCCTCGATAGACTAATTTTGCCAAAGAACTTTAACTAGAGGGACTTCTTTGTTCCTCAGTCTATGAGTCTGATAGTCTAGGATTTTAACTGGAATCTCTTTATAAGAGAGACTGTTCTGAACATCGATGCTCTGAATAGGGACTACAACTGATAGGTCACCTATACAATTTTTAAGCAAAGAGACATGGAATACTGGATGAACTGAGGGTAGATCTGAAGGAAATTCGAGCTCGTAGGCTACTTTTCCAAAGCAACTGAGAATTTTAAAGGGAACGACATATCAAGGACTGAGTTTCCCTTTCTTGCCGAACTGCTTCACTCCCTTCATGGGAAAGATCTTTAGATAGACATGATCACCAATCTTGAACTTGAGATCCTTTCTGCGAACATCTGCATAAGACTTCTGTCGACTTTGAGCAGCCCAGAGTCTTTCTCTAATCAACTAGACTTTTTCTATGGCATCGAATACTAAGTCAGGCCCTATGACTAAGGCCTCACTAACTTTGAACCAACCGATTGGAGATCTATATCTCCTACCATAGAGAGCTTTGAATAGATTTATCTGAATACATTAATGATAACTGTTGTTGTATGCAAACTCGATCAAAGGCAAGTGGTCATCCCAACTACCCTTGAAATCAATTGCACACACCCTTAGCATAGCTTCTAGAGTTTGGATAGTCCTTTTTGCTTGACCATCTTTCTGAGGATGAAAGGCTATACTGAGATGAATTTGCGTACCAAGACCTTTTTGGAATGCTTTCTAAAAATAAGAGGTGAGCTGGGTACCTTTGTCCGAGATAATAGATAGAGGAAAACCATGCAATCTGACCAACTCTCTGATGTAGAGTTTGGTGTAATCCTCAGCTGAATAAGAGGTATGAACTGGAAGAAAATGAGCTAATTTGGTTATTCTGTCTACAATGACCCAGACTGAATCATGTTGATGGTGATTTTGAGGGCAAACCCATCACGAAGTCCATGTTCACTTCTTCCCACTTCTAGGTAGGAATAATGAACTCTTGTTTAGGATAAATAGGCTTCAGATGCTCTATCTTAACCTACTGAAATGTAGAACACTTAGCCAAAAACCCTACAATATCTCTCTACATCCCACTCCACCAGTAGACTTCCCGCAAGTCACGGTACATCTTTGTGGCCCCTGGATGAATAGAGTAGTGCTCACCATGCACTTCTATAAGAATTCTCTTCCTTAATTCATCTACACCTAGAACACAGAGACGACCTTGGCAACGAAGAACACCATCTCCCCTTTGGGAGAAAACCTCTACTTTTTTATCTTTGACTGACTCTTTCAACTGGATATGGCTGGGATCTTTTTCTTGATTTTCTTTTACCTCGGAAACTAGAGATAATTTTGAACTACTCTGAACCTATATATCACCCTCTTCTATATCGACTATGTGAACACTTAGTATGGCAAGATAATGGACCTCGTTAGGTAACTTCTTCTTACTGTCCTCAACATGAGCAACACTACCCATAGATAGTCTACTGAAAGTATCGGCCACTACATTGGCTTTACCTGAATGATAAAGGGAAGTCATATCATAATATTTCAAGAGCTCTAACCACCTTCTCTGACAAAGATTCAGATCTTTCTAAGAAAAGACATACTAAAGACTCTTATGATCTGTGAACATATCTATGTGAACTCTATATAGATAATGCCTCTAAATCTTTAAGGCAAATACTACGGCTGGTAACTCAAGATCATGAGTAGGATAATTCTTCTCATAGGGTTTAAGTTTCCTGGAGTAGTAGTCTATGACCTTACCATGTTTCATGAGGACACAACCCAAAAATACTCTGGATCCATCACAGTACACCAAAAAACTATCTAGAAGAGCTAAGACTGAAGCTGAGGTGATTCAAGTCTTCAACTCCTGAAAAATCTTCTCGGAAGGATCTGACCACTGAAACTTGACTATTTTCTGCGTCAATTTGGACATAGGGGATACAATAGAAGAAAATCCCTCAATAAACCATCTTTAATAGCCAGCCAAACCCAAGAAACTCCTGATATCTGATGGAGACATAGGGAGAGGCCAGTTTCTTACTACTTCAGTTTTTTGGATCTACTCTAATGCTATCATCGGAAATGATATGACCAAGGAATGCTACTGACCTTAGTCAAAATTCAAACTTACTAAATTTGGTGAATAGCTGATGAGTTTTGAGAGTCTGAAGTATAATTTTCAGATGGTCTGCATGATCACGCTCAATGCGAGAATAGACCAAAATATCATCTATGAAGACTATAACGATCATGTCCAAGTACTACTTGAACACATAGTTCATCAGGTCCATGAAAGCGGCTGGAGCATTGGTAAGATCAAAGAACATAACTAGAAATTTGAAGTGGCCATATCGGGTTACGAAAGCTATTTTTGGAATGTCACATTCTCTTACACTAAGCTAATGATAGCCTGGTCTGAGGTCTATCTTAGAGAAATAACTGGCAACCTAAAGTTGGTCAAATAAGTCATCGATTCTGGGAAGAGGATACTTGTTCTTGACTGTGACTTTATTGAGTTCTTGATAGTCTATAAACATTCTGAGAGAACTATCTTTCTTGCCTACGAACAATACTGGCGCGCTGTACGGTGAAACACTAGCCCTGATGAATCCCTTATCTAGGAGATTATTCAACCATTCTTTTAATTCTCTAAGTTCTGCTGGTGCCATTCTGTATGGCGGAATAGATACGGGCTGAGTATCTGGTGAAAGATCAATACCGAAGTCTATTTCCCTTTTGGAAGGAATTCCTGGAAGATCTTCAGGAAAAATATCTGAATATTCATTTACAACTGGAACTAATTCAATACTAGGAGTCTCAGAACTAGAGTCCTTAACTCGAACAAGATGATAGACACATCCCTTAGATATAATTTTCTTTGCTCAAAGGTAGAAAATAAGTTGACCTCTGAAAGCGGATACACTACCCTTCCACTCTAGGACGGGTTCATTTAGAAACTAAAATAGGACTATTCTGTTTCTGTAGTCGATTGTCGCATAGCAGGAATGAAGCCAATCCATGCTGAGAATGACATCAAAATCAGTCATATCTAATTTGACTAAGTCTACTGAGGTGACTTTCTGAAATATCATAACCGAGAAGTTCCTGTATACCCGTCGAGCTATGATGGTTTTACCCACTGGGGTAGAGACTAAGAAGGGATCTGCTAGAATTTTTGGACTGAATCTGAAATCAACTGCTATATAAGAAGTGACAAAAGACAAAGAAGCTCCTGATCTAGCAAAGCGTAAATATACACATAAAAGATTTGTAACATACCAGTAACTATATCAGGAGAATTTTCCTGATCTTGTCGAGTCTGAGGAGAATAAAGACACTTTGGGCATTTCCCACTAGTAGCAATGGAGGTGGTACCCTAGTAATTTGGGCGATCGGACTAAGCTGAGAAACAGTTCTGCTGACCCTGAGGACCAGGCTGAGGAAAGTCTCTGACTCTGTGGCCTAGCTTGCCACATCCGAAACAAATACCACTACCAGCTCTATAAATACCCTGGTGGTGGTTGCCATAAGTCTGGCAACAAGGATAAATGCGGGAACTGCTAACACTTCCCTGAGACTTAGGTCCTGGCACCCTATCTTTATTTCCCTCTCTGAACTTACGAATTAGAGCACTGCTGAAGAAGGAGCTGGAATTGATGACTTAGGATAAAACTGAGAATGGTTTTCTCCTTCTAATTTAGGCTGAGAAAATTTTAAACTACCTATCTTTGCTCTCTTATTCTTCTTCTCCCTCATCTTAATCTTTTGCTCCTCTATCTGCTGACCAAGAGTCATAAGCCTAGCTAAAGTCATTTCACTATTCAGTATGGTGAATCTGCACTCATTAACCACACTATCATTCTCTTCTGAAATGAATATACTCATTTTGTCCTTGCTATCTGCAACCACATGAGGGGCATATCTAGCTAATTGAGTAAACTTAAGAGAATAATCTTTCACCATCATGTTGCCCTGCCTAAGGTTGATGAATTCTAACACCTTAGCTTCTATAAGCTCTAGGGGAAAGAATCTATCAAGGAAAGCAGAAGCAAAGTCCTCTCACTCAACTGATCCTGCATTATCTGCCCTTTCTAACTTCCACTGTTTGAGCCAAGTATGACCAACATCCTTCAACTGATATGCAGCTAGCTCAGCACTCTCAACAGTGCTCACCCCCATGATGTCTATCACCTTATGCACCTGATCTAGGAATTCCTGAGGGTCCTCATCTGTGTTAGACCCAAAAAAGGTTGGAGAATTCATTTAAGTAAAGTCCCAAATTTTAGCTGCAGCTTAATTGGCCACTGGGTTAGCCAGAATGACAGCTGGTCATTCATTCTGGAAAGCTACTGACTGAGAAAGTGTGGTAAATGCTGCCCTAAACTCCACATGAGAAATATGTTTGCCCAAAGGTTCTTTGGGCTGAGGGGCTGTCTTATTCCGTTTCTTCTTTTAGGAGTCATGTCCTGTAGAAGAAAGTGAGAAATGGATTAGACTGAGAGATTGGCTTGAGATTATGCTCACTGGCATGACATGAATACTGAAAGAGGGGAAGCTGTTCCTAAATATCTTATAGCCTCCTGCACATAAATGTGGCGCGCAACACACCCATGTACAAGACTCTACTAGATATGGCTTTCAGACTTGCTAGGACTATATTAAAGCTTAGGCTCTGATACAAAGTTTATAACGACCCAAATTTGGGACCCAAAATGCTAGACGGTGCTCATGACCCCAAAGGACCACAAGCTAACCCATGGCTGATATCTATATCTGTACACTGCATAATATAATATAATATAATGATATGGAAACATGCACTGAAAGTCCATAAGGTTCAATAAAAAACATAATCTGAATAATATAACATCTGTGTAGGGTAATAGAATACCCAAAACAAAACTGAAAATACTGAAGTCTTAAACATGATAGTCTAGAAAGCCTCTAACTGACTAAAACTGTCTGAGTGAGAAGTTGATGGGACATATTCCCAACTAACTCCAACTAATAAACTAACTAATGATATAATAGAGAATAATCACGTCCTCAAAAAATAAGGACTCACTTCTAACTCTGACTGCTGAGACTGCGATCTACTGTTGCTCTGGAGCTCGTATCTTTGAACCTATGGTATAAGACACTATAGCACAAATATGTCAGTACTTTAAATGTACTGGTATGCATGTGAGGTAGGCTGAGTGCGTGGGGTTCATATGCATGAACAATAATAATAATTGACTAACTATCATGAGAATGAGAATACATGCATGAGATATAAAAACTGACACTAATACCATGAAAACATGATAATTGAATCTGAATACTGATGACATGACATACAGATAACTGATATGACTGATAAGATAAGTGACTGTATCTGAATATAACTAATAACATGAGTGACTGTATTTGACAGTCCTAAATCTGATGGAACTATCTGAGTTCGATACTGTATCTGGGTTGACTATATCTGGCAGTCCTAAATTTGAAGAACTATCTGAGTTCTATTAATGAGACCGATTGACTATATTTGAAAGACCTGATTCTATAATATGAAAATATGGGAAGTAGTTATCTAACTTAAATGCCCCTAATACTCTATTATGGCTGAGTTGGGGTCCAATCTGTAACCCCAATTGGAAGGGTGTCAATACTGCGCCACTGGTAAGGACAACATGTGAGTAACCCTCGTCTAACAGGTAAATCTAGTGAGAACAGTGGGAACCCTCATATAACAGGTTAAGCCACCTCATCTACCCTCATATAGTAGGCTACGATGTATCAACCTATGCTAGCTGCATAGTTCTGGAATGCAAGAATTCTCCTAAGAATCACACCCTCATATAACAGCTGAGTTCCCATCCTTGGGTTCTCTTGGTGAAAATTTCTATTCCCATCTAAATAGATACTGAATGTGATTTACTGAACTGAACATGGGTTGAGTTATTAAATTTCATTGACTGACGAAATACTACTGATTTCTGACAACTGATTGAGTTCATGAGATCATGGAGATTTTTCCTGAGTCATAAGACCATCTGAGTCTAAGGATTTATAGCTTGAATAAGAGTATCGTGAAAACATGACATGACTCTAGGCACACATCTAATATTTTAGGTACAAGTACCCCCAAGACTCGATAGAAGAAAACTGACCAAGCATATTTTACATGATCATATAACTAACATTATAATCCATAATATATTTATAGAAACATTTCATCAAACATGAGATAGGCATAAACTTGTGCATACATGGAGATTTCATGATATCATGCTAGCTAGGCACTTTTTCTTCATCTAGGCATTTAATCAAACATATTGCAGGCATAGTACATGTAAACATCATTGTACAATAATTAAACATCATGGTTCAATTTAAATTTCACCATTCAAGGGTTTAGTCATAGGTTTGCATGAATCTATATCTATAATAATTTAACCCACATAGAGTTTATTACCCAACATGGAGTAGAATTCAATTTCTCATTGTCCACATTAACAAGAGTAGCCCAATCATGAAATTCATAAGAAAATCCATAAACTTAAATTTAGAAAAGGAGTTCTTGGGTTTCATTGATGAAAAGAGTCCATGAATGAACACTATGCATACCTTAGTTCGTGATTTCATGAAGATTGACGGAGGAAATTCTTGACTTTGAATTTTCTATGAAAAGACGTAGGTTGTTCTTGAGAGGGTTTTGAGAGAAGAGAGTGTATTTTGGGTGAAAAGTGGCTGAATCACGAGTTAAAAGGCTTAAATAGGGGTGGGAAATTGACCCTTTTAACCCTGGATGTGTCTTGTAATTTTAGTAAAAATTTCCCAAATTAAACCCCTAGCGCGATGCAGCGCTATTGCATTGTGTCACTAGAATTTGTCGATTGGGAAACTGAGGGATGGTGCGACATGGATCCATCGCGTTGCCCCTTATTTTGCGACCTAGAAATTTGGTGCAACGCAGAGTAAATCGCGCTGAGAGACTGGAAAAAGGAAAATTATGAATTTGAACCCTGGCGCGACGCGTTATAATCGCGGACCCCTACTAAAATTTGCTAAATTCCATTTCTTTTTGTGGCACGATGCGGCACTGACTAATATGGTGCTGTTTTATGATGGGAACTTGAAATAGTTGTAATTTCTGACCCGGTTATCAGATTTGGGTAGATCCTATATCGATGGAAAGATTATTGAATTTTCCCATATGACAAGAAGTGAAAATCTTTAAAATTCCTCATGGAATAATTATCATTCAATTCAGAAGCTATTACTAGACATTCTTGAGGTAAAATTAGCTAGAAAAAATTGGGGTATTATAAATGGACGAGTTGATGCGGAATATCCTAGGTGCCCTACCTTGGTGTATGTTATTCGTAAATAATGTAGTGCTGATTGATGAGATGTGGGGGTGGGGGGGTGAATGAAAAATTGGAGGTTTGGAGGCAAACCCTTGAATTTAAGGGGTTCAGGTTGAGTAGATCCAAGACGGAGTATATGGAATACAATTTTAGTGACTTAAGGTAGGAGGACGATGCGTTGGTGAGGTTAGACTCCTAGGATGTTTGTAAGAGGGATAGTTTTAAGTATCTTGGGTCTATAATTCAGGAGAATAGCGAGATTGATAAGGATGTCTCTAATAGTAGTGGAGCAGGTTAGATGAAGTAAGGGCTCACCTTTGGAGTGTTGTGTGATAAGAAGATGCCCCTTAAGCTTAAGGGAAATTTCTATAAAGTGGAAGTCCATCCGACCATGCTGTATGGAACACAGTGTTGTCCAGTCAAGAACTCCTACATCCAAAAATTGAAGGTGGTGGAAATAAGAATGCTGCATTTAATGTGTAGACTTACTAGAGAGGATCGAGGTAGGAATAAGAATATCCGGGAGAAGGTGCGAGTATCTTTGGTGGAGGATAAGATGAAGGAAGGAAGATTGAGATGGTTTGGACATATGATGAGGAGGGTCACGGATGCCCCAATTCGTAGGTGTGATAGTATAGCTTTAGATGGATTTAGGAGGAGTAGAGGTAGGATAAATAAATACCGGAGGGAGGTAATTAGACATGACATGGAGAAGCTACAACTTACTGAGGACATAGCCCTAGATGGAAAGGTGTGGAGAGCATGGATAAGGGTAGAAGGCTAGTGTGAGTGTGTGGGTTATAGCAAGTATTTTAGGTGAGATCTTGTGTATTCGAGTTAGTAATCTTTGGACTGTGTCTATAGGTAGGAGTTTCTAGCCAGGAGAGTTTGGGTGTTGTGGGTATCTTTTGTCTGTGTGTGTGTAAGTTCCTACTTGGTGGGTGTCCTATTTCTTGGTCCTTATTTCGTACTGCTCTTATTTATATTATTTCGCATTTTCCATGATTTCTATTTTTGTTATTTTTATTCGATTTTTCTGTTATGTCATCCATCCTGCTTCTTGTTTCATTATGACCTTGTTTACTATTCTTTAACTTGAGCCGAGGGTCTATTGGAAACTTCTGTACTTCTTCGGAGGTAGTGGTATGGACTGCGTACATCTCACCTTCTCCAGACCCCACTTTGTGGGAAACACACTGGGTTTGTTGTTGTCATTGTATATATATATATATATATATATAGTGAGGAAAGAATTTGGTTTTACCTTGAAAAATGGGGATTTGTTGAAAAGAATATCAAGGTGAATATTGAAGAAATTATATTAGAATATCTTAAGATTTACATCATTCTTATTAAAATAGGCGGAATCCATTGGTGTTATCCTAAAGTTGGCATAACTTTTCGATCACTTAAACACCTGAGTAAATTATGTATATTTTTGTCAAGATCCAAATCAGGACCCCGGCCGTGACGGACATCCCAAACCTATGACGGCTTGAGATAACCCGTCAGCATTAAATCATAAGCATAGTCATACCTAAAGTTGCGAAAACAAACCCATATGAAAAGAGTTCAATATTCTACCTAAAGTAATGTCCATGTCTTTAGAACAAAATCTAAAGCTATAACCCAACACCATCTATGTAGCCTCTAACCTTAAGAATAAATCCTAAGTTGGGACATGGCCCAAAAATATAATACAAATTACCAAATGCTAGAATAGAAACATAAATAAAAGTACAAATGACGTACGGATGATGGAGGGCTCACAAATTATCACAAGCTGTCCAAGAGAAAATACGAGTGCACTAGTGCTGCACAAAATCATGGAAAATCCCTCCAAACCTACATTATGAAATGATGTAGTGCCAGGAGATGTTCAATATGGCAAGTACTGGCATGTACCCTAGAAAAAGGGAAATAAACATTTTAGAAAGAAAGTCATACCTTAATTTCACCATCCATAACAATAATCATAAAGTAAGGGACATGGGACATGGGATATAAAGATCATCTAAAACTTAATCCTAAACTATTTAGTCTTTCACCGACATTTAGTAACCCATGGGATATATGAGCCAGTACTCCCTAACCGGCGGGGCTTCAGTCCATGTTTGTCGCAAGTACTGAAATTAGGCTAAATTCATCAATAGTCTAAGGCCACCATTTTATCCTCATGTTAAGGATATCATTCGTCGTCCAATTGAGGTATGACATTCCTACATCGGCAAAACATAGATTTCAGATAGTAGTCTCTAGGATGTATGCCTTCTTGATGAAACTACATAATCCCTATTTAATACCATAGAGTATTTATCTATGGAGTCTTTCATTAAGGCATTCCCATATTAGTATGGTCATACCAAGACTTGAAAGCCATTCATATTATGACATACCATGGTCATATACCATTTTAGACTCCAAATTCCATCTTTAAGTTCATAACCGTATCCCTCAAGGGCTCTCAAGAACCATTTTAACCATTCATATATTTATACCATACATTATTTAAACGACAGAATGAACATTATAAAATCATCATTAGAACAAGCTTTTGAAATTGGTTGAGATCCATATTTTCACCAAACATACCCTTAAAAGTTGTGAATCCATATTGCCAAATCCACCTTTTTCATATATCATATTCACATGTAAAAAAACACTAATAGTTCTTAAAAAACCATTATAACAAGAAAGAATTCAATATAATGCTTTTAAAACCAAATCCTAGTTTCAAACATTGTTAAAGAACACATAATTACAAAGTAAATTAACACAATATAGTAATAATTAATGTAAGAAGTGTTAAATATGTATTTTTGATAGAAAATCCTTGATGAATGTAAGTGAATTGGAGTCCTAATCTTAGAACACTAGCCATTAGCTTCTTGTTGTTTTAAGAGGAAAGAATGAGACCTTGATATGAATTGTCATACTTACGGACTTAGAAATGTATTGGTCGAAGGGAGAATGGTTTAAATGGTGTGAAAGAACCTAAAAAACCTTAATATAGCTTTAAAACACTGTCCCATTAATGATGGGGGAGGGGATTGCTGCACGGGGCCTATTGCAGGGAGCCACCCTAGAGGTGTAGGGTCCATTGCAAGGCATCCCCTCGCGGTGTAGGGCCCACTGCACAAATGAGGTAGTACCACTTCATGGGGTCCCAAGTGATGTAGGGTAATTGTATGATTCCCCCTTTGTGACATATGGCCATTTTTCAAGTCAAAACTCTATCCAATGCTTTTGAACCCATCCTAAAGTGTTTTATACTCGATATAGGGGTCTCGTAAGCTCATTTTTAGCTTTATTTTGGCACCTAAACATCTAGGGTGTTACATTATCCCTCCTTTGGGATCATTCATCCCCCAATAAGAACTTAGGAAACTCTTAGCACGATATAATAGAGAACATAGAAATACTTAAAGCATGAAATCAAATAGGATTCGTACATCAAGCAACCTCATTCAAAGATCAAAATAAGAAGGAATATATAGCATTTATGTCGTCTTTCAATTCATCCACTCTTTGGTTCCCCTATAACACCTTCACCGAAACTATTTCCTTGGTTCTCAACATCCGAACTTGTCTATCCATGATTTTGATGGGGATGTCTTTATAGGATAGATAATCATTCACACTAATATCCTCCATGGGCACCACTAAAGTAGGATCACCTACATATTTCTGGTGCATGGACACATAAAACATAAGATAAACCGATGCCAAGCTCGTTAGTAAGTCCAATTCATAAGCAACATTTCCAACCTTATTTATAATCTAATATGGACCAATATAGCGAGGAATGAGCTTTTACTTTTTACTAAATCTCATAATTCCATTCATAGGAGAGACTTTCAAGAACACCCATTCGCCAACCTCAAACTTTAGCTTTCTTCGTATTACATTCACATAAGACTTTTGATGACATTGAGCAGTCTTCAGTCTCTATCGAATAACCTTTACTTTCTCCACTGCTTGATGTAAAAGATCAAGCTTGAATAAACTAGTCTCATAAATGTCATAACTTCCAATCAGTGATCTATACCTTCTACCAAAAAAGGGCTTCAAACAGAGCCATTTGAATGTTGGGATGATAAGTATTGTTATAGGAGAACATATTAAGCGTTAAGTGATCCACCCAACTACCTTTAAAGTCTATCACACAGGACCTTAAAATATCTTCTAAAGTATGAGTAGTATGCTCTGCTTGTCCATCTATCAAGGGTGGAAAGTAGTGCTAAGGTTTACCGGAGTACCCAATAGCTTCTAAAAAGATCACCAAAACTGAGAAGAAAATTGCATACCTTTGTGTCAGATATCATAGACACTGGGGCCTAGGGAACTATTGTACTGCCCTAATTTTCTGTAACCAGAGCGCCACACGGTGCTCATAATCCTGAAGGACCACAAGCTAACCCCCACAAGATAACCCTCTTCAGATATCTATACCTGTTCACTGCATAATATAATAAAATATATGCGAAAAACTGGCAAAAACTTGCCATAAGGTTCAAAATATGTAAAATACATAATTTTGCAAACTGAATTCTTATACAAATGTCTGAAAAGACTCTAATTGTCTGAATTGTGGAGTTGATGGGACATGTCCCCAACTAACTTTGTCTAGTAAAATAAACTGGCTATACTACTATACTGAAATAATAATCATCCTCGAATGATGAGGACTCTCTAATACTTCTACTGCTGCAGACTGAATTTAGACTGCTAAGGGTACTCTAGATCTCATGCCATTGAACATATGGTGTCAAATGAAATAACAACACCATAGCGCAAATGCGTCAGTACATTGGAATGTACTAAGTATGCAAATGAAGTAAGGCTAAATGCAAGGGCTTATGCATGAATAATTACTTAACTGAATGATATACAACAACTGGATTAGCACACATAGAGAATCTATAACTATTGAACATACTGCACATACTAACTATGAGAATACTAGGACTAAATCTGATAACTGATACTGGACATACTATCAAGCTAAACTTTCTGAACATACTGAGATTCTGAGTATCTGGAGCTACTGAAATTGATATCTGAGTTCACTAACTCTAGAATACTGTATAACCGAGTCAACTAATATCAACCACTGAGTCTAAGCCTGCTAGTATCGATTGGCTGAATTTGAGATCGAACCTATCTAGTGGATGATCTCTAAGTCTTTTATAGTGATAAGGAATAATTAAATCTGAATTTGAGATCAAGCCTATCTAACGGGTGATCTTTGGATCTTCTAATAATGAGAATACTCAACTAAATCTGAGACTGAGATCAAGCTTATCTAATGAGTGATCTCTGTAAGTACTGATGCTGAACAACTTGATGTAACACCAGGCCTATCTAGCGGGTGGTCCACGAATCACTGGAACTATTTGAGTTCCTTACTGAGATAGATGACTGTATCTGACAGTTCTGATTTTTGAGTTGTACTCTGAAGACTGATACTGAAACTATTACTGTGGGAGTTCTCACTTAGCCGGCATGCCCCGAGCCTGAACTAGTAGGGTCCAACCTATAACCCTAGCTGGAAGGGTGTCAATATTGTGCCACGGGTAAAGACATCTCTGGTCAAGCCTATCTGACGGGTGACCCTCGTAGGAAGTCAAGCCTAAGGCAGTATAATAGTCAAGCCTCTCTAACGGGTGACAAGCTTTTTTTTGACGGGTGACTCCTACATCATGCGTTGGCTACGCAGTTCTGGAGTTCAAGGATTGCTCCTAACGACTCTGCCTCTCTGATGGGGAGCCACCATCCCTGCACTCTCTCGGTGCTAGCTCCTACTCCCAACTGAAAGACTCTGAGCTAACTCTTAGAACTTGTACTTAAACTGAACTGAATCTATTACTGGGTTTCTTACTTGACTGAGGTGACTGAGTTCACTTGGTTTCATTATCTAATGGAATATGTCTGAATTCTACTTTCTGTCTGAATACAACTGAGATCTGTAACTTACAGGGGCTTTACTAGAATCTGAACTGAATACTGAGTACTGAGATTGATTAAACTGAATACGGAGATTTATTGAGTTTTCTTATTGTTCAGTCATTGACTGAGTTCTATTGATCATAGCACGACTGAGATTATCTTGAGACTAACTCAGCTCTAGGTACACAACTATATTTTTTGGGTACAAGTACCCCCAGGACTCGATGGAAGGAAACTGACAGGACTCGACTATTTGAATTCATGACCAACATCCACATCATAGTAATAGATTCACCATATACTGAATAAAACATCACTTTAAGCACTTGGAAATACTAACATGTATTTTTATAGGAAATATAAGCCAACACTTCATAACTCATTCCACATGATCTTGGAATAGACACATAACATGAATTCAAGGTACATTATTAAGGATTTCATACTAACATGTTACCATCCATTCACTAAAGATGTTTAACAAACACTTGGCATGTTTAGCTTATACCAAACTTGGGGATTTCTAGTCAACAGTGTCATAATGATCCAATTTTCTGCATACAAGCATTTTATCAAACATGTAGGGAGCATGCTTTAGTTATTCAACAATTACTACTTATAAATATCATGACTCCATCAACCAATTCATCATACAAGGAGTTCAACATGATATGATCATAGTTCAACACACATGGGAAAATATGATTATTTCCAATGTCAGTCAACATATAACAACATCAAACTTCAATTGACTTGGCCTTACAACAATTCATTACACCAATTAACATGATTATATAATTCAACATGCTCTTTGAATAGGCTTTATTATGAACACCACAAGATCAACACATACTAGGGTCAAAGCTTGAGTCTTTATCATCAAATCATAAATTTAATTTCAACCACATCAAGAACATCAATTTCAAACCACATAAATCATAAAAACTCATAAAAATATTATCGTTGAATTTTTAAAAAAGGATTCTTGAGCTTCTTGGGTGAAAGGAACCCAAGAATCAACACTTGCATACCTTAATCTTTGAAATTGGATAAATTGTAATGCTTGAGACTCTATCCGCACTTGTAATAAATGATTCTCGAAGCCCACACTATGAGGAAATTGATTCTTGAAGAAATCTTAAAGATTTAAGGATGATTTTTGGAATATTAATGTTCTTGAATTGAAACCTTAGATATTTTCTTAAGAGAATTGGAAGAGAAAAAGATGAAATTAGGGTTTGGATGGGGGTTCTCATATTTATAGAGGCCATCAAAAGATGGAAAAAAACCAGAATACCCTTGCAAAAATATCCCTTAATTGCTGGAAAAAAAATAACTAATGACATACGTGACAAGTCGTCAAGCTGGTGATAAGTCGTCACGAAATATTGTCACAAAAGAGTGAAATCTTGATTTTCTAGTTAAGGTTGATGACATTGGTGATAAGCTATCATGAGCGTGATAAATTATCACAAAATTTCATCACCGGGGGTGAAATTCTGCCCAAGGCTAACGACATTGGTGATAAGTCATCACGCTTGAGATAGCTTATCACAAATGTCATCACTAAGTTTCCCAGCCTGACATGCTGGAGTAAGATGGGCATAAATCCTTGCTCCGATATCGGATTTGTAAAAAATTGAGATCATTGGAAAGATAATTCAAAGATATTTCATTTGATATATATTAGGTCCTCTAATTCGATATATACAAGGAGTTATGATTGATTAAAGTTTACCCAAATTTTGATGCTCACTAAAACTTGAACGATAGGAAAACTTTCTACTTGTCCCTGAGTTAGGGGACCTCTATGATCTTAATTCATTCTTAAATATATTCCCACACTACATAATTGATTAACACACTAAATTTACATAGGATTCGAGGCTTTTAGAACATCTACACATATGAATGACGGATTTCCATTCTAGTCCAAAATATGGGGTGCTACAACTATATCTTGAATGTTAACTTCTCATAACTCTTTCTCGAATAACTAGTCCTTACAGGTAGAAAATGTGTGGACTTAGTCATTCTATCAACTATGACCCAAATAGAATCATACTAGTTTTGGGACTGTGGAAGACATGTCATAAAATCCATATTAATCATCTCCTTCTTTCACATGGGTAAAGTTATAGCTTTAGAGGTTCCACCCGATATCAAATTCTCAACCTTAACTTGTTGTCAATTTACACTCTTGGCAACAAAATTAGTAATATCCCTTTTCATGTTCTTCTTCAAATCATGATACATTTTTGTCAAACTAGGATGAACCATATACCTAGATATATGGCTTCGGTCAAAATCCTCTCTAACAACCCATATACATCAGTAACACACAAGCTTCCCTGATACCTTAGAACACCATTCCTTCCAATTTCGAAAGACATGAATTTTTGCTGACCTACATCTTTTTGATTTGCATAAGTATGGGATCATGAACCTGTTTGTCTTAAACTTTGACCTCAATAGATTCTATATCCACTTCATGAATAACAACTCACCCATCGTTAGAGTCCAAAAGTCAGACTCCCAAATTAGCCAGTCGATAAATGTCCTTTAATAAACCTCTATTTTCCTCCATTACATAAGATAAAATCCCCATGAACAATGTGCTAAGAGTATCAACAACAACATTATCTTTATGTGGGTGGTAGTGCAAACTCATGTCGTATTTCTTTAGGAATTTGAGCCACTTCCTTTGCCTAAGATTCAATTATTTCTGGGTAGATACATATTGTAAACTCTAATGATCTAAGTAGATGTCCGCATTTCAAATAGTGATGCCAAATTTTCAATGCAAATACCACTATCGCTAACTTAAGGACATGAGTAAAATAATTTCTCTCGTGCACCTTAAGTTTCCTGGAAGAATAAGCTACAACCTTTCCATGTTGTATAAGTACACAACCAAAACCCATTTGAGATACATCATAATATATACAACAAACTCCTCAGTACCTTTGGGATGTCACAAGACAAGCGCAGTACTTGTCCTTAAATTTCACACCACTGCCCTCAAAGCATCAGACTATAGAAACTTTACTTGTTTGGGTCAATCTCGTAAGTAGAGCAGCTATAGCCAAAAAACATTCCACAAATCTTCTATAATATCATGTCATATGCTAATATCGGTTGGATTCGTGGGTCTAGGCAATTTCTTCACTACCTAAATATTTTGGGGATCCACTTTAATTTCTTTAGTATAGACAGCATGCCCAAGGAAAGTCACAACACACAGCCAAAATTTGCACTTAGAAAATTTTACATATAACTTCTGATCCTTAAGGGCCCACAGTACAATTTAAAGGTGATTGACATAATCTTCCTCACATTTAGGGTACACCAAGATATAATTGATAAAGACTATGATGAAAAAATCCAGAAACTATTTCAATACCCTTTTCATTAGGTCTATGAAAGTAGTAGAAGAATTAGTCAATCCAAAGGACATGATTAGGAATTTATAATGGCCATAGAGAGTTTCAAGGTAATCTTAGGAATATCTATTTCCATAATCTTTAGCTGATGATAACTCAAATACATATCTATTATATAGAAACACTTGGAACCTTGAAGCTGGTCAAAGAGATCGTCAATTCTAGGAAGAGGATACTTATTTTTCATGGAGACCTTATTAAGTTGGCAATAGTCTATGTACATACGAAGGGATCCATCCTTATTTCATATGAAAATCATAGGAGCACCCTAAGAAGAAACACTAGGATGGATAAACCCTTATGAAGGAGGTTTTTTAGTTATTCATTTAACTCTTTCAATTCTGTAGAATCCATTCTATATGGTGGAATAGAGATGGGATGCATATCTGATATCAATCCTAAAGTCTATCTCTCTATCAGGATAAATTGTAGGGAGGTCATGAAGAAAGACTTCAACAAACTCCCTAATTACACGAACAGACTGTTTGGAGGGGCTTTACGAGTTAAAATCTTTGATTTAGACCAAATGATATAGAAACACTTTAGATATCAAATTTTGGGCTCTAAGATAAGAAATGAACTTTCTCCTAGGTTCTAGTGAATTCCCCTCCATTCTATTTTGATTAATTAGGAAAAATGAAAAATGACCTTTCTAGTTCTACAGTCTAGGGTGGCATAACATGATGAAACCCATTAATTCCCAAGATTACATCAAAATCAACCATATCAAGCTATATCAGGTCCACTATAGTACTTCAATAATAAATAAACACAACACAACCCCTAAAAGTTCTTCTAAAAACAATGGACTCACCTACCGGAGTAGAGACTAAGAAGGGTTCAGGAATATTTTCAAGACCAAACATGTATAGCCACATGAACTGAGATAAAGAAACACATAAATTTCACAACAGAAAAGTTGTAACATACTTGTGACAATATCTGCAGATGACATAGAATCCTAACGAATAGATAGTACATATAGATGATTATGGAAAGAACTAACACCCTTTGCAAATGGAGCTAATGAAGTAGTAGTCGGAGTTTTGTTAGCCATAAATGCATTCCTAGTTGGATATGGCATGGCTGCCTATAATCAAAGTATAATTCCTTCCCATACAATAATAGCCACGATGAATATTTTTGAAAATGCAGCAATGAGGGTAATATGGAGCCAACTGAGCTACACTAGATTATAAATGGGTACGTTGTACCTTAGGGCTATTGATAAGTTACTACCACTGAAAAACTATAGGTTTTTAGGATGGATGTCGAGATGATGGATGAGAATTACCTCAAGATTTATTCTTGAACCAATGTATACCCTATTTCCCATAATGCTGCTAACTCGCATCTTGATCTGTATGTTTAGCATTTTCACTCTGCTTTTCATCTGCCTCTGTCTATTTCTTTTTCTCATCCTCCACTTTTTGTATATAAACCACCAACTTGGATAAATTAATGTCATTATTCAGTATGACACATTTACTCTCTGGTACCAAATCAATAGAAAGGCCTGAAGCAAACTTTCTCCTTCTAGATCTCATGTTAGACACCAACTCAGGAGCATAAAGAGACAACTAAGTAAACTTCATAGCATACTTTTTCACATTCATCTTGCCTTATTTTAGATTCACAAATTCCTTAGCCTTAGCCTCTCTCAGTTCTTAAGGGAAGAATTGATCAAGAAAGGTATTAAAAAATTCCTCCTAAGTAGCAGGTTCAACATCTTCACTCCTAATATTAACTATTCACCACACCACTGACAAGCCACCCCTTTCAGCTGGTAAATGACAAAATCTACCCCTTTAGTATTACTAGCATACATTACCCTAAATATATTTTCTTTTTTGTCAACAGACTCTTAAGGGTTCTCCTTAGCTTAGGATTTAGTTAAGATAGGGGGTTTAATAGCATAAACTGGTCAACTCGAGTAGCAACAAAAAAACCATTACCATGACAAACATTATCAAATCGTCTTGACAATAATAATACTATCTAAGCCAGCATATCAATTGAAACACCCTGGGTTTTGATCCTTAGAAATTTCTTAAGTTGTTTTAGCTTCTGACATCATACGACTTAGGGTACTTCTCATATGTTGTGGTACAATTTGGATGGTCTTGTTCATATGGTAATTATTGTGGGTTGGTCAGTTTTTGTCTAAGGTACGATTGGATTAGACTAGTCATACCTTAGGGTACTAATGGTAAGATGCCAATCGTATATTGCCCTAAGTTAAGTCTAGGTGATTCTATTATGCCTAGGGTACAGTTTCATGGTAGTAGTCATATGGTTGGGTACTGTTTGGCCTTGGAGGTCGTATGCTGAACTATGTTGGGGTCCAAGGTGAGACCTAGGGTACGATATAGGGGCACCACTTGTACCCTAGGGTATAATTGGCATGGGATGGTCATACCCTCCAGCGGGAATTTTTTGTAATTTTAGTTGGGGGTAATCTAGATATTGCCCCTCTTAACCTCTTAATTCCCCATGACTTATATCACTCTTGGGATATTATTTACCCTAATATTCTAATCTAAAACACTTAGAAACTCTCTGAAGTTCGTTCAAAGGCTCTTGAGTCAAAGAAGGTTAGGGTTTCATCAATAAGATCAATTAGGGACTTACAAGGGTGATTTCCCTCCACCATCTTCGTAATCTAAGGCATGTTACTCCTCCCTCATTGTTAGTTCCAACTAAAGGCATGTTTTATGATTTGTTTTCATGGCATAATTGTTTTATGATTTTAGATTTTCAAATATATGTTGGGGATTTTGGTTATAATGGTTGGTTATGATTTTCCCATGCCTTTTACATACGGTTTTCATATTATAATGATGGTTGAACATATGGTTGCATAGGAATAGTCAATTGTTTCTTGGTTTTGACTGTGGAAGCTATATGCCCTCAACATGTTTGATAAAATGCCTATGCGAATGCTTTTGTTACATTGTTTAACTTTTATTGAAAACTTTGCATGGTATAAATATGTAATGGAACCCTAAATTGGTTTCGATGGTTTCAAATAGTTTAAAATAGTTAAACAGTAAGGTCTTAGTGGTCATGATTATGGTTTAAATGCAGGCCTTGTGGGGTAAATGTGAATCTCCCAAGCAAACATAATAATGAACTACTTGTGGGGTACATGGGAATCCCCCAAGTAAACTTAACAATGTAATATATGGATAGATAGGAATTGCTTTTCCTTAAAAGGTTGGCTAAGGACATTATTTGCAAGCTATAGTTGGTATGATGATACTACTCCTTATAGCCTTGGTTAATACCAAATGAAATAGATGGTTTTAGTTATGTGGTAATGGTTTTAATTAAAAATAATGGCATAGTGTGATAACTAACCGTGAAGGTTTGAGGCCAATGGACGGACACTGGAAACTCATGTTTGCCGACATGAGGATTAGTTATGGCGACCATATATGATACTTATGGGGTATACAAGAATCCCCTAATAACATTTGTACATATGTTTCATGGAGAGCGAAGGGTACACGAGAATCCCTTACTCCTATGGTATCTTCGGTTCGTGTGGATACACGTATTAGGTCCCATTTAGGAGGTTACACTAGACCCATATAGTCCATGGGTGGCTCTAAGATGGTTAAGCTATACATACCCAGGTCAATGGTTTACATAGTTTTAAAGGTTGACATTATTTTGCGCTTATCCTGAGTACCTGCTAGAGTTCTCCCCCTAACCCATCTTCGGTCGATTGTATCCCCTCAGGATATAGGAATCGATCGCTCTACTTCTCCTACTTAGTGATCAAATTGGGGATCAATGATTGCATTGAAGCGGTTAGCTTGCATACTGCGAATGGATCCATTTCATAACATGGATGTCCTTACATACTTTGGTTATTTCATAAACATTGATTTTGGCTATAGTTGGGGAAATGTCCCAATCGGATATTGTTTATTTTTTATTAGAGGCTTTGTGGAATTACTATGGATTGGTATGGGTAGTGTCAGTAGTGGTGTCAGCCTTAGTATTGGCATTGGTATTGAGAATGACACTATTTGATTCTATTTATGTTTGTTCCATCCTATGATGCTATGTTATGGACATAAACTTAGTTATTATATCTGTTTAGTTATGGTTGTTGGTTGATATTGGATGTCTAGACTTTTTTGTGTTTGTGATGGTTATGGATCTATCCCAAAGTCTAGAATTATACAAAATGCTATCTTGTTATATGCTTAAAATTTATCCAACTTAGGGTATGCATTTGGAGGTTGAGTTTGGTAATAGGGGTGTTGTCTGATCTTAGATGGACTTAAGATGCCTAGTATGACAAGGCCGTGGTTCAGGTCGTGTCAAGTTGGTATCAAAGCCCTAGGTTCTTGGTCATATGAGAGTCCACAAAGTCGTGTCAGTAGAGTCTCTTTTAAGGGTGTGTAGTGCGCCACACTCATAAGGGAGGGCTACAAGGCATTTAGGAATGTTTCACTTTCTTATGTTCTGATTTCAAGTTGTAATGTCTAGGGTCCTGAATTCTTCTCTAATTCCTATTTGTTTAATTTTTAGATCATGCCTCGATGATCTGAAGCACACAAAAACACCTTTATCCCAACTGGGGATAATATCAATGGTATATACTCTACTTAAGGGATCCATACTTGGTCTAGCAGTCTAGTTCCTGATTATTCTACAGTTCCACTGGTTTTTTCTAGTCCTCCTCAGGGTGACATAATAAATATGGAGTTTCATCAGTTGATTCATATGATTTCTTAGTTGGTAAATTCACAGGATGAGCATGGTGCATCTAGTATTCCATCTTTTGAGGTCAAAAGGGTTGGCCAATTCTTGAAGTTAAGTCCTCTAACCTTTATTGGTATTATGGTTGAGAAGGATCCTCAGGGTTTTCTGGATGAAATGGAAAAGATCTTTAGGGTGATGCAAGCCACGAATATAGAAAGGGTTAATTTTGCTACCTATTATCTAAAAGATATAGCATACCAATGGTATGAGGAATAGGATAGGGAAAGGGGTGATGTTGAAGAGTTATTTTTGTTGGAGACTTTCTATAATGCATTTATGGATCACTTCTTTCCTTAGGATTTAAAGAAAGCAAAAGCATAGGACTTTATTAATATATAACAAGGAAAAATGTCGGTCAAGAAGTATGCAATAGGTGGAGGAGAAAAAGAGGAAGGGGAAAGGCGGGGTAAAAGTTTTGGTTTTTTGAGCAGGGTGGTCAATAGAAAAGTAGTAGGGATGGCGGTAAGTGGCCAACGAAGAAGTGGGGAGTTCTGGTTATTTCTCCACAACTAGTGCTCCCTACTTAAAGCCTTTGGGTGATAGGTGTTAGCAGGGTGGCAATAACTTCAGCACACAGGGTGCCCAATCTCAGGTAATTAGGGATCAATCAGCCTCATTATGTCCTCCTTGTAGGTTTTATGGTTAGTTACATTGGGGTTTCTATAATGAGGGGAGGGAAAAGTGCTTTAAATATGGTTTACTAGGCTATATACTTAGAAATTGCCCAGTTAGTAAGGTCACTTTGGGCTGAACAAGGTTTCGGTTGCCTTTTCATCTGCTCCTACACAAAAGAATGCTGCTTCTGTATCTATTTCTGCTTCTGGTACTGACGTAAGACAAAATAAGTTATATGCTCTTATGTTCTGATAGGAATCTAAGGCATCGTCTGAGGTCATGACTAGTACATTACAACTTTTTTCTCATAATATGTATTTTTTACTTGATTCGGGCTCCACACTCTCTTATGTGACTCCATTTGTGGTGGTGTATTTTGGTTTTGATCTTGGGGGTTATTTCAGATCCTTTTTTAATTTCTACCTCAATTGGTAACTCTGTGAGTGTGAAAAGAGTCTATAGGAGGTGTGTGGTATTTGTTGGTTGTAAGGAAATTTTGGTAGATTTGTTTGAACTAGACATGGTGGATTTTGATATTATTCTAGGGATGGATTGGTTACACTCGTGCTGTGTCCTTAGATTGTTAGACCCATAGGTTGTCTTTAAGTTCCCCAATGAATCAATTATTGAATGGGAGGGTGCTTCCCTAACCCTTAAGGAAAGTCTTATATCATATATTAAAGCTAGGAGATTAATAATCTCCAAGGGGTATCTCTATCATCTAGTCTGGGTTAAAGATTCTAACTTCGAAGGTCCTTCTTTGCAGTCAGTTCTGGTGGTGAATTAGTTTCCTAATATCTTTTTGAATGATCTTCCCAGTGTTCCTCCGAATAGGGAGATTGAGTTTGGGATTGACTTGGTTTCGGAGACTCATCCAATATCTATTCGTCGTTATAGAATGGTTTCAGTTGAGTTGAAGGAACTCAAGGAGAAACTTAAGGATATTTTGGATAGGGGTTTTATCTATCCAATTGTATCCCTATGGGGTGCACCGATGTTATTCGTACATAAGAAAGATGGTTTCCTTCAGACTTACATTGACTATAGACAGTTGAATAAGGTAACAGTTAAGAACAAGTATCCTCTTCAAAGGATAGATGACTTATTTGATCAGTTGCAAGGTGCCAAATTTTTTTCTAAGATAGATTTTCTATTCGAGTATCATCAGCTTAAGATTAGGGAGGTGGATTTCTCTAAGACAACTTTCCATACTCGGTATAGGCACTTTAAGTTCATGGTGATGTCATTTGGGTTGACCAATGCCACTATGACATTCATGGATTTGATGGATAGGGTTTTTCATCAGTTTATGGATATATTTGTCATTGTGCTCATAAATGAAATCTTTGTGTACTCTAAGAGTAAGGTGGATCATGCTAATTACCTCCGTGTTATGTTGCAGACCTTGACGAAGCAACAGTTGTATGAAAAATTCTTAAAATATGAATTCTGGTTAAATGCTGTCACTTTTTTGGGTCATACTATTTCTAGTGAGGGGATCATAGTGGATCCTTAAAAGGTTGTGGTGGTTAAGGAGTGGTCTATACCTACGACTCCAACCAACATTTAGAGCTTCTTGGGTTTGACTGGGTACTATAGGAGGTTGTGGAAAATTTTTTGACTATAGTTGCCCCATTGACTAAGTTGACTCAGAAGAACGTAAAGTTATCTTGGTTGGATGCTTATGAGGTTAGTTTTGAGAAGCTGAAGGATAAGCTAACTTCAACTCGAATTTTAATTTTGGCTAAAGCTAATAAGGGGTTTATGGTTTATTATGATGCATCCTAGGTGGGACTTGGTTGTGTTTTGATGTAGGATAGAAAGGTGATAGCCTATGCTTTTAGGCAGTTGAAGGTGCATGAGAGGAACATGATTTAGAGCTTTTAATGGTGGTATTTACATTGAAAATCTAGTGGCACTATTTATATGGAGTTCATGTGGATATCTTTTCTGATCATAAGAGTCTACAACATTTGTTAACTCAGAAAGTGCTTAATCTAAGGAATAGGAGATGGCTTGAGCTTTTCAAGGACTATGACATAAATCTTTACTACCACCCAAGTAAAGGTAACATGGTTTTTGGTGCTCTTAGTAGGTTGTCCATGAAGACTTTAGCTCATGTGGTTAAGGAGAAGCAGGAGTTGGTGAAGGATATTCACCGCTTGGCTAATCTTGGAGTTCATATTTTGGACCCGTGGTGTATTGGTATAGGAAGTGGTTCGATCATCTCTTGGTGCAGAGATCAAGGAGAATCAAATGCTAGATCCTGTCTCGATGAATATCAAGGGTGATGTAGGTAGGTAAAAGTTGATGGTATTTAAGATCAATGGTGATGGTACCTTGCGGTACCAAGGCAGGTTATATGTTACTGATGTTGATAGTTTACATGATAGGATTTTACTGAGGAACATGAATCAGGCTATGTTGTTCATCCCGATAAACGTATCATGATATCAAGGAGATATATTAGTGGAATGGTATGAATAGGTAGGTGGCTGATTTTATGACCAAGTGCATGGTGTGCCAACAAGTAAAAGTTGAGCACATGAGGCTCGGAGGGTTGTTTCAAGAAATTGAATTGTCGGAATAAAAATGGGAGGTGATCAATATGGATTTTCTTATTGGTATTCCTCCGTATCAGAACTAATTTGATTTGGTTTTGGGTCATCGTGATAGGATGACAAAGTCAGCTCACGTCATGCCACTGAGGACTAACTTTTTGACTGAGGATTATGCGAGGTTGTATCTTCATGATATTATGAAGATGCATAGGATACCTATTTTGATTATCTCTTATCATGGTACGTAGTTTTCATCTGATTTTAGCGGTCATTTTAGAAAGGGTTGGGGACTACGGTTAGTCTGAGTACTTTTCACCCGCAGATGGATAGGCAAGAAGAAAGGACTATTTAGACATTAGAGGCTATGCTTCGTGCGTGTGTTATTGACTATGGCGGTAATTGGGTTGAGCATCTACCTCTGGTAGAGTTTACTTAAAATAATAGTTACTATTCTAGCATTGGGTTGGCCCCTTTTTAGACATTGTATGGTAGGAGGCGTAGATCTTCTATTGGGTGGTTTGAGTTTGGTGAGGAATATATGTTTGGTAAAAATTTGATTTACCAGGCTATGAAGAAGGTAAAGGTGATTCGGGATAGGCTTAAGCTACCCAAAGTTGCAAAAAGTTTCATACAGATGTAAGGCGTAGAGACTTGGAGTTTATGGTTTGGGATAAGGTATTCCTAAAGGTTTTTCCCATGAAGGGAGTAATGCAGTTTAAGAAAAAATGAAAGCTCAGTCCCCGCTATGTTGGTCCTTATATGGTTTTGAGAAGGGTTGGTAATGTTGTGTATGAGTTGGAGTTGCCTTCTAGTTTAAGCTCCATTCATCTGGTATTTCATTTCTCTATGATGAGAGAGTGTGAAAGTGATCTTTCATCGGTTGTTCCTTTGAAAGGATTAGGTATTTATGATTCTCCGTCTTATGTAAAGATCTTGATTAAGATCTTAGATGGGTAGGTTTATCGATTGTGTATCAAAGATGTAGCCTCGATTAAGGTTCTATAGAGGAACCACAAGGTAGAAAAGGCTACTTATGAAGCAAAAGAGGACATAAAGTCTAAGTATCCGCACTTATTTTCCAATTCAGATATTCATGCTTAAGGTATGTGTTCTTTAAGACATCCTTATTTTCTGGTTTTGATTAAAATAAAGGTTGCTTTTCTTGCATCATTGTTAAAGGTAAGAGTAGAAGCATCTAAGGGGTATGAACCATGCTTGTACTACCTTTTTCGTTGTTTGTGGATGAATGATCCTTGTGGAGGCTGAAAAACCTTGGGTTTTGATCCTTAAACATTTGCTAAATTTTTTTGTCTTCTGAACATCATACTTGGGGTACTTCTCGTATATTGTAGTCTGATTTGGATGGTTTTGTTCGTATGGTAACCAGTGTGGGTTGGTTGGTTTCTGTCCGACGTATGGTTGGATCATACTAGTGGTACCTTAGGGTACTAATGGTAAGATGTCAATCATATGTTGCCCGTTGTTAAGCCTAGGTGATTCTATTCTTCCTAGGGTATGCTTTCATGGTACTAGTCATATGGTTGGGTATGGTTTGGTCTTGGTGGTCATATGTTGGACAGTGTTGTGTTCCAAGGTGAGGCCTAGGGTACGATATAGGTGTACCACTCATACCCTAGGGTATGATTAGGGTGGGTTAGCCGTACCCTCATGCAGGAATATTATGCAGTTTAAGTTGAGGGTAACCAGGACATTTACCCTCTTAACCTCTTAAGGCCACAAGACTTATATCACTCTTGGGATATCATTAACCGTAATATTCTAATCTTAAACACTTAGAAACTTTCTAAAATTCTCTCAAAGTTTCTTGGGTCAAGAAACGCTATGGTTTCATCAATAGGATCAATGTGGGACTTACAAGGGTGATTTTCTTCCGTCATCTTCATAATCTAAGGCATGTTATTCCTCTATCATTGTTTGTTCCAACCAAAGGCATGTTTTATGAATTATTTTCATGGAATAATTTTTGTATGGTTTTGGGTTTTCAAATATATGTTGGGGTTTTCTGTTATAATTGTTGGTTATGGTTTTCCCATGCCTTTTACTTACAATTTTCATATTATAATGTTGGTTTGAACATGTGGTTATATGGTAATGGTCAATTTGTACTTTGTTTTAGCTTGGAAAATATATGCCCTCAGCATGTTTGATAAAATGCCTATGAGAATGCTTTTGTTACATTGTTGAACTTGTATTGAAAAATTTGCATGGTATAAAGTGGTAATGGAACCTTAAATTGGTTTGGATGGTTTCAAATGGTTTTAAATAGTTAAATAGTAAGGTCTTGGTAGTGATGGTTATGGTTTAAATGTAAGTCTTGCAGGGTATATGGGAATTCCCTAAGCAAACATAATAAGGAACTACTTGTGGGGTACATGGGAATCCTCCAAGTGAACTTAACAATATAATCTATGGGTATATGGGAATCCCTTCTTCTTAAAAAGTTGGTTAAGGACATGGCTTGCAAGCTGTAGTCGGTATGACAATACTACTTCTTATAGCCTTGGTTAATACTAAATGGAATTGGTGGTTTTTGTTATGTGGTAATGGTTTTAATTGGGCAATAATGGCAAGGTGTGATAGCTAACCATGAAGGTGTGAGTCCAATGCACGAACATTAAAAACTAATGTGTGCTAATATGAGAATTGGTCATGGAGACTATATATGATACTTATGGGGTATATGGGAATCCCCTAAGTATACTTGTAGATATGTTTTATAGAGGGCAAAGGGTACACGGGAATCCCTTACCCTGTGGTATCTCCGGTTCGTGCAGCTACATGCATCGAGGCCTGTTCAGGGGGTTACACTTGACCCATATAGTCCATGGGTGGTTCTAGGACGGTTAAGCTACACATACCTAGGTTAATGGTTTTAAATGCAAGCTAAACCCGGTTCCCTTTTCTGGCACATATATATACATATATATATATATATATGTATATTTATATGTATATATATGGATGTGTATGTATATGATGGTTTACTTGGCTTTAAAGGTTGATATTATTTTATCCTTATCATGAGTACTTGGTTTAGTTGAGTGGATGCCTTTAGTGAATCTGAATCTTTTCCTCCCAGATTAGTTGATTGTTTGTCTTCTCCTACACATTCATTGTGGGCTTATATTGAAGATTTTTTGGAGTAATTTCTCATCCCTAAATATCCGTGAGGATATGCATTTAAGATTTTGCAGTAATCTTTAGTTTTTTCGGGTATATAGATTTGTTTTCTTTTGTTTTTTTAGGTATTTTCTAAATGAGCAGCTAAGTTTCTTAAAATTTTATCTATTTTCTTAGAAAAGAATTTATAATTTTAAAATCAAATTGTATATTAGCGTCAATGTTACAGAATACATCTTGATAAATTATTTTCATAATCAGTTATTTGATCCAATTTTAGTGAATTTGATGATTGTATATATATGATTCAATTGTGTTCTGTTGTGTAGCTTTTTGTATGTGGATATGAATTGTATATTTTTTCTATTTGTATATTTATATATACATATGAATGTATTGGATGTATGTTTTTCATGTATATGTGTAGACTTTTGTATAACTATATATGTATACAAGTTTGATCTGTGTTGGTACACACATACATATGTATATGTATGTGTTGGTTCATTTATACATTATGCATATGTGTATATACATGTTCTATATTTGTGTATATATACATATGCATACCTGTATAAATATATACATATGCGTAGAAGTATAATTATCTTTATATACATACACTGATGTTTATACATTGTATATCACATATTAGAATGAGTATCAGTGCATTAAGATCCTAATATACAAATGTTCCATCATTTAATTGTATATGTTTAATACTAAACGTTTATACAACAAAACATTGATATACATATTTATATGTTTATTCAATATATAGTTCATATAGACATCCAAATTCGTGCACACCACTATGGTTAAATTGTGTAAATAAGATGAATTTTTCATTTGAATGCACTAATTCCCATGGTTTTTAGGTTTTATAGGTAACAGGGAAAAGCGAAGTAAAGTAAGCTAAAAAGAGAACAAAAAGGGCAATGTTAGTGCAAAAGCTTGAAAATCCAGAGCAGGGATCAACCCTTAGTTACCGTGATCGTGGTTTGAGGGGCGTAATCACGACCAGTCACGACCCGATCAAAGCTTGGCGATCGCAATAGGCTCATTACGATCGCAGGAGTTACGATTGTGATTAGCTAGTGGTGATTATGATGGTGCGGAATTCTTCTAGGGGAAGATTTGTAAACTCACACAGCTGGTTTCAATTCTCAAAAGAGCAAAACCCTTACACACTTGAGTCATATTTCAATTAGAATTCAATTTTGTTATGGAGAGAAACCCACTTAATTTGGAAAAGGCAATTGTCATTAAATTTTCCAAGAGATTTTAG
Organism: Capsicum annuum; assembly: GCF_002878395.1. Classification (NCBI taxonomy): domain Eukaryota; kingdom Viridiplantae; phylum Streptophyta; class Magnoliopsida; order Solanales; family Solanaceae; genus Capsicum; species Capsicum annuum. The sequence continues at coordinate 1,205,163 of NW_025843459.1, read as the reverse complement.
TTGTAAATTGAGATTAAAGCTTTGGAATTATTCTTGTTTTGTTATCAATTGAAGCATTGAGTGATAACTTGGGTATATTTCTATTCTCTAATCTCATGAGTAGCTAAATATTTATCTTGAGGTTATGCTTAATTAGGGTGTTAAAGTGTATGGATGTTGATTGCTAGTCCTAATTAATTAGCTACTGATGTTGGATTTTTCTACTAATCTTGGTTTAATTAATAGTTGTAGGTGAATACCTCAATTTTACGTGGATCCCACATCATTCTTGAAAGAGGAATGTGAGTTATGAGTATTAGTGAACAACTATTTTATAATAGTTATGTCCTTAGTATTATCTTAGAAATAAGGATGTTATGTGTGTAGCTAGATTGATTGGCATCATCCTTGAAATAAGGATGTTTTGTTGAGGTTTTGAATTAGTGAAATTGGTATTCATGAGGTATTTAAAAGAATCCATGAGTACAACTTGGTGTGTAGTTGAAAAGCTCACATTAAGAGTTAAAATCTAGCCTACCCACATCTTTGACTAAGAAAAGGACTAAATCTCAATCACTGATGCATGTATGACCCCTAGGATAAGTATAACCCCAAGACTCTACTCTCATTAGATTGTAATAAACAATTGTCACTCTAATCTAGTTTCACAAGATAATTTTGTTCAAACACATTTTAAATTATACCCCCCAATTTTAATTTATGAATTACTTTAAGCATTGCAGTTCAACGCTTAGTGCCTTTCAATGTACATAGGATTCGAAGGCTAAATTAAACTCCTTGAGGATTCGACCCCAACCAAAGTTGGGTTACTAGATTGACAACAATCGCCTTGCTCCAAAATAATGGAGTAAGTTGAGCGTTATGAAAAAAATGGCACCGTTTTCGGGGACTAAAACTTTATTTTCTCTTGTGTGGTGTTGATAGTAACTTTGGGTTTACCCGTAGTATTTGTTATTTATGTTTTTTTTTTATTTTTTCTTCTTTTATAGGTGAGTTTAATAGTCCACGACACAATGAGTGATCATGAAAGTAATGTCAGGAGTTTTGATGGTCCCTTTGATAATGAAGACCACCTCTATGATGCGCGGTGTGATAGTGCCATCCACATCCCACTGAATATAGGGAATAGGGTATTCCATGTCATGAGTTTGATATTAAATATGCTACAAATAAAGGTCTGTTTGGGGGTCAAGCTCATGAACACCCAAATCTATATTTGAAATATTTTGTTGAGGTATTTGACCCATTAGACATTGCTCATATCACACAAGAATCTATATGATTACGCCTCTTTTCATTCTCTCTAATGGGTGATTCGGTGTTATGGTTGTGGTATTTTCCCACCGAGTCCATCACATTATGGGTTGAGCTTACTGATGTTTTCGTAGATTGATATTTCCCACCATCAAAGATGTTGTAATTGTGGGACAAAATCATTAATTTTTGTTAACTCAATGGAGAGACTCCATATGAAGTTTGGGAGAGATTTAATGAAAATATTGTGCAATATCATAACCATGAAGTATAGGATAAGATGCTCTAACAAATATTTTATAGGGAATTGGACCAACAAAACAAGACCGTGGTGGACAATGCTACTGGTGGATCACATATGAGGTTGTCATATGGTGTGGCATCAACTTTGCTTAAAAAAATCACAAAAGCAAAATAGGGGTGGCACTCCTGGGATACCAAGTTATACATGAGTTCTCCCATCACCTCAATTGTGAATAAATAGCAAAGAAAAGAGAAGAATAGAGGCAGGAAAATATAGTGAAAATAACAACACAATTGGAACAATTTACAAAGCATGTGATAGGTTCACCCCTTATATGCCATGGTCTCTAAACGGTATGATAAGGATGAGGCAAAGGCCCTTGATGAAGAAACAGATACTTGGAAAACTACTTGGGGGGTTCTCGCCTGACCTATCAAAAGAAAGGTGGGAACCATGATTGGCACGATCGTAATAAAGAAATGGAATAATATGATAGAGATAGAGATTGTGATTGGAGAGATAAAGAAAAAGAGTATGATAGATATGTGTCTCTCAATGACCGAGTAAACAGAAAAGAGTCAAATCTTATGGATCCTAAAAATTTCAAAACCGAGGATATGCTTGATCGAATCTTGATAAGAGTGGAAGGGACGGACAAGATAGTCCAGGAATTAAAAAGAGACTTTTCTCAATTAAAATAAATGGTTGTATTGCACTCTGCAAGCAATTGGAAACCCAAATTGGCCAAATCTCAACCGTACTTAATGTTAGGCCTAAGGGTGGCCTACCAAGTGATACGGTGGCAAATCCTAAAAATGAAGCTCATATCTTAGAAATTATCACTTGAAGTGGTAAAGAACTTAGTGCAAATGAGGTTGAAGTCAAATAAAAGTCTCTTGATAATCAAAAGAACACAAATAAGAAGCATGCAAGTGAGTCAAACGATGAGGTTTCAAATTCTCAACAAGGGAAGAACCAATGATAATTGAAGAGATGGTTGATTAGGAGGGAACTCCAAAGGTAGTTGAGGGTGATGAACCACAATGTAACCCCTTGTCTTTGATGAAAATACCTTCTCCTTTCCCTCAATGACTCAAAAACTTAAAAAGAAAAGAGTATCAAATTCAAGAAGTTTCTTTCCATGCTTAGCAATCTTTCAATCATTATCCAATTGTTAGAATCCATTCAAGAAATTTTGGGGTATGCTAAATTAATAAAGACATTGATATCCAAGAAATGCCTTGTGGATGGTGAGACTATTGAAGTGACCCATGGTTGTAGAGCTATCATGACTAATGCTATGGCGGAAAAGTAAAAAGATACGAAAGCCTTAGCCTTGTGTATGGTAAGACCATTGTAGTAACCCATGGTTGTACAGCTATCATACTAATGCTATGGCGGAAAAAAAAAGATACGGGAGCCTTCACAATACCTTTCAACATTGGGACACAAAAATTTGAGAAAGCCTTGTGTGACCTAGGTGCAAGCATCAATATCATGCCATATACAATCTATCAAAGACTTGGTTTAGGCACCCTACTCCCATAACAATGAGGCTATTGATGGCGGATACAATGAGGCTTTTGATGGTGGATCCCTCTATCAAGAATCCGATTAGAGTTTTGTATGATGTCTTGGTAAAGGTTGATCATTTTATTTTGTCGTCGGACTTTGTTGTCCTTGATTGCAAAATGGACAAAGAAATACCCATTATTCTTGGGACACCCATTTTAGTAGCAGGGAGAGCAATTGTTGATATGGAGAAGAAAAAATAAAGTTTCTGGTTCAAAATGATGAGGTTTCCTTTTGGATGTGTGAAACCCAAGAAACAACCAATGGAACTACAAATGGTGTCCATCATTGATGTAGTGGATGATGTTCCAACATTTGATAGAACATTTTGCATTTTTTGAAAGGGATAATTATTTGTTTTTAAGAAACTATTGAGGTATTTGTGTGGGATTTTACTTGTTTTTAGGTAAATGACTTGGAAGAAGAAATAACCTGGAAAAAAAGGAACAAAATATGTGTGACAGACTAACTAATGGGCCGTCAAACTTGTGATGGACCATCACTGTGTTCGTTAGCCTTAAATAGAACAGAAGACATGGAGGACCTAAGAGAAGTCTAAGTGATAGATCGTTAGGCCACCGACGGACCATCACTATGTCTGTCAACCTTAAATTGAATGAAGATAAATCAAGGGTGAAGTGACGGATAAGTAGAAAGACTGTTAGTTAGCGACGGACCATTATCTTGGCCGTCAAAGCAAAATAGAATGAAGAAAACTGAGAGTCTAAGTGACGGACTGTCAGGCCAGCGACGGACCGTCACTTTGGCCATCAACCATGACGCGGCATCCTGCATTTGAATTTTAAATTTGCACTTCCTAGGAACATAAAATACTCAGTTTAGGGTTAGATTATGTATCTTTTGACTGCTAAAATATTTCGTAATTGATAATTCTCTAAGAACAAGATCTTAACTTTGGTTTTTCCATTTTATTCATAATTTATCTGAGATCAAGAACAATCCTTTGTATATTTGTAAGTAATTTTTGAATTGTTTATGATAATTACAATTGAATCTTTCTCTTATATTATGTGTGGCTAAAACTCCCATAACTAGGGTTATGGAAGCCTTGGTGTGAATTGTTTCTAGGGTTGTGAGAATGTTTAAATCCCTTAGATAATTGCAATTGCATAATCTTCTCTTGAAATTCATGATCTTTCTTGGTTACAAACTTGAAGGGTGTGACTATGAACATCAGTTGTTTGAGTTGAAAAGTTGGTGTTGGAAAAAGAGAAGAATTACAAGAAATTCAAGGGCTTTAACCTTTGGGTTAAGGGTTAATGCCTTAATAGGATTAACCCACTTGAGGATTCAATTGAATATTCCATAACACACTTTAAGTTTGGAAGAATTAAAGCGTGGCCATCTATTAAGGCTCAGAAACAAAGATATAGACTTTAAAGTTCAATTATCCTTGTAATTGAAATAGTTGATTAGGATTTGAAATAACTCACAACCTTGATTTTATTAACACCTTGGTGACCATAATCCTAGTTTACTTAATCTCATCGAATTCACTATGCAAAATACCTAATAGTTCAAATACAAATTGACACTATCAATAATATCTGTCAATAACATATCCTATTTATTTATGGAAATATTTGATCAATAGTCTGTTAATCATCATATAACTTAGTTAACACCATATTCCCTGTATAATTTGACCTTAACCTAGTTGTGTTCTATATTTGAAAACAATCACTTACTCTTTCTAGAGAAAGTTGTAATTTGGGCATATCAGTCCGTAGTTTTCTGGGCCACGCAGGATTCTACCATAGGTTCATAAAGGACTTCTACAATATTGCAAGTCCACTTTGCAAATTATTGGAGAAGGATACCAAGTTCTTATTTGATGATGATTGTATGAAGGCATTTCAATGCCTTAAGGAAAAGTTGGTTTATGCTCTTATTATTGTTGCTCCGAACTAGTCTAAGCCATTTGTAATAATATGAGATGAGAGTGGGGTGGCACTTGGGGCAGTTCTTGGTCAGAAGAAGTAGAACCTATTTCACCCCATCTATTATGCTAGAAAATCATTGAATAGGGCACCAAAAAATTACACAATCACTGAGCATGAACTTCTAGTAGTTATTTATGCATTTGAGAAGTTTCGAGGTTATTTATTGGGGACTAAGGTAGTGGTCTACATCAACCATACGGCTTTGAGATACTTGATGGTGAAGAAAAATTCCAAACCAAGTTTCATAGATGGGTGCTATTGCTTTAGGAATTTGACTTCGAAGTAAAAGACCGAAAGTGGTGCAAAAATCAGGTTGCGGATAACCTATCAAGTCTAGAAAGAGAACAATCAACTAGGGAGAAGCATGATATTTATGATGCTTTTTCGGATGAAAATTTTTTAGTAGATGCTCTTAAAATGATGCCTTGGTAATCTAATCTTGCTAACTTTGTTGTTAGCGATATTATTCTGGAGAACTTATCTTTCCATTAGAAGAAGTTTCTCCATGATACTACAAGATACTACTAGGATGATCCTTACTTGTTTAGGCGCTGTGCAGATAACATTATCAGAAGGTGCATCCCAAAAATCGATATACCAAGAATTTTGGAAGCCTGCCATACTTCCCAATTGGAGTACGTCATGCAGGCGATCGTATGACGAAAAAGGTGTTTCAAAGAGGTTACTACTTACCAACTCTTTTTATGGATGCTTATGAGTTTGTGAAAATATATAATCAGGGACAAAGTCAAGGTTCGATCTCAAAACTTCATGAGATGCCAATGGCAAAGATGACGTTGGTTGAATTATTTGATGTCTGGGGTATTGACTTCATAGGACCATTCGTGAGCTCCTATGGTCTTAAGTATATCTTAGTAGCAGTGGACTATGTGTCAAATGGGTTGAGGCTATTGCTTTAGCTAACAATTGTAATACCCCGAAAATCAAAATCGCTATTAGAACCTTACTTCAAGCTCATGAGAAATAAATTTCAGTGTTTTAGTGGTTTATTAAGAGAATTTGATGTATATTAAGTCTTCAAGTAACTCCTATCTATTAGACTAATCAAAATACCTACTACCAATTGGGTTCTTGAAAATAATGTTGCCATAGTAAACTTAAAATGATCTTATCTTTCATTTCACTAAGAATTTTTGAGCTCATTACCCACCAATAGGTAGATAATTTAATTAGCATTCCAACGATACCAATTTTTCCTTAATCTAATACTCAGGGTGAGAAGTTGTGGCCCTTTTAGTAAAAGGCAGTAACTCACCGCAACCATACCATATCGCACTGAAGTCCAAATTGGCAATTGTACCTTTCCAGTGAAACACCGCGATTGGCCTATGTCGCACCAATAATTACGGAGGAGCGGGTACCACATCGCGATGAAGTGCAATTTCACACTCGTCCTTTTCAAATATGGCAACGCAATTTCACCACATCGTGGTGATGGACAAAAGGGGCTCATCCCTTTTCCATTATCCCAACGCGATAGCTCCACATCGTATTGAAGGGAAAAATTTGGATTTTTTTTTCCATTGAGGCACCGCGATAAGCACCACATCGCGCTAAGGTGCAAAATCGGGTGCCTAGTTTTGAAGTTGATATTTTTAAAGGGTAATTTAGTCTTTCTCCCAAGACCTCGGTCATGAAAAACACATAATTAAATCCATTCAAAGAATAATATGCGCATTATTCATCAAATCCCTCTCAAAAAAAACCCTAGGCTTCAATTTTATACCCCAAGAACCTCTAACTTCCGCTATTCTTTTTCCAAGAAAACTCAAAATTAAAGGTTCCCAATTCATGAACTCCAAGAAACTATTTTCAAGAGCACAAATAGGAATTCAAAGTCAAGCTTCTTTATCTATTTCATCAATTAAGGTTTGTGGGGTTACGAACAAGGGTAATTCTTCCACCTTTGTGCCCAAAACTTGCTTTTAATAATATTTTACATGGATTTATATGAATAAAGATAAATTTTCAATTTAGGGTTCATACCCAATGACAATTATTTGAAGGTTTTGCTATCACAAAAGAATTGAATGATGAGTTGCACTTCTATTTTACATGGATTTACATGTCCATACGTTTGACTTTTTTTACATTTAATGAGAATTGAATTTCATTATTATGACTAGAATTATGGAAAAACCACATGATGTTAGCTATTTACAATGAGTCATGATGATTTGCCTTGAGTTTGAAATAAGGGTTAATAAGCCCTATCTTTGATGTTTATAATCCAAGAAATTATGCTTTTATGCACCTATGACTTCTTTATGATTAGTTTTTTTGTAAATATTTGATCTTTAACTAAGGATATGGAATCCACCTATAGCTCAAATTTTAGGTTTGAAATAATAAGATATACAATTAGCTTTCAGTATGAATCATTATATAATTTAAAGTGGATTTCCTATAGAATAAGGATCAGATTAAAGGGAGGAGTATTTAGCACCGAGTAGAATGTGTGGGTTTAGCACATCCTACTTTTCTAGAACATGAGCCAACGTAGGTACAGTTTCAGAATAATTCCATTTCTATATGGATAGCAGTTACAGATGTGATCACTTAGCTCAAATTATACTTCTTGGCAAGAGTATGAGGCCTCTCTCCAGCGTGAGGTTTTCCCCTTAGGGGAAGTAGACATTGACACTATGACAGCTCACATAGTGTATATCGGTTAGAAGAACCTCCCTACAACCTAACAAAAAAGAATAACAGATAACCGTTCAACTTTTAAAATTTAATGAGATGTCTCAATATATTTTCACAGTATGCTTTGTTGTTTATGGTCGATGATTTTCAAATTTCAGATATTCAAGCCAATGTGCGTCGCTACATTTAGCATTCATATTTTATAAATTTTGATAACATTGAGATATTATTTTTACTTGTGCATTCACCCTCACATACTTAGTACATTCTCAAAGTACTGATCCATATATACATATATGTGCTACATTGTTTAATAATGTAGGTTCAGGTGCTTAGTGTCAGTAGTTTCAGTGATTTCAGGCATCTCTATCTGGATCCCGGTAGTTGGTGAGTCCTCATGATTCGAGGACCCCTTTATTCAGATTTATAGCTTCCGTAGTATTTGATTCATTGTTTTTAGTTTAGTTCGAGTCAGTTGGGGGTCTATCCCAGCCACTCTTTAGTTCTTAGTAGTAAAGGCTTGTTGGACTGCTAGCAATAATTCAGACATTATGTTTAGTTGATTTCAGCTCAGTTCAGATAATTCAATATTTTTACTTGTTTAAATTTCTTTGATATGTGTTCTAGACTTAGTAGAAGGCTTACATGGTTAGCTTTAGACTACTCATAATCTTGAGCACCGTGTGACATATCGAGACCTATTTTTGGTGTGCTACAAACTTGGTATCATAGCCTAAGGTTTATAAGAGTCCTAGGGAGTCAAGAAAGCCGCATTACATAGATTCTTGATTGTTGGTGTGAAGCGTGCCACATTTACGAGCAAGAGGCTATGGGATGTTTTAGGAAATAATCTCATTTATTTCATGATCCATTGTTCTTACAAATACCTCATATTCTTTTAACTCATGCTTTTATGTAACAGAATATGCCTCATCACAGAGCTAATGCCTGCAGAAATAATAACCAGCCACCCCAGCCTGCTGACCTTTTAAATGAGAATATGTCTCATGTTAAAGTTTGGACATCCTTTCAGGCATTGGCCAAAGCTGTGACCACTAATGTTCAGGCCAACAATAAGGTTGTAGTCCCATATTAGCAAGAAGGAGATTTAGCTATAGCTAGACTTTATGATTTTATGAGAATGAATTTGCTTGAGTTCTTTGGGTCGAAGGTAGGTGAGGACCCATAGTTATATCTTGATGAGGTGAAAAAGATCACCTAAGTTATGCATGTTACTGAAGAGGAGGGTGTAGACTTGGCTTCTTATAGGCTGAAAGATGTTGCTTATGATTGGGTTGTTATGTGGAAGAAAAGTAGGGGTGAGAACGTAGATCCTATGAGTTGGAAGGTATTTTAAGATGCATTTCTAGAAAGGTTCTTTCCATGTGAGTTGCGGAAAGTAAAGATTGAGGAGTTCATAAACCTAAGGCAGGACTCAGTAATAGTAAAGGAGTACTGCCTTATGTTCAACCAGTTGTCTAAGTATGCTCCTGAGTTGATAGCTGACACTAGATCTAGTATGAGTAAGTTTGTTAAAGAGTGTCTGTATTGTTAGTCAAGGAATATAGGATTGCCATGCTTATTGGAGAGATGGATCTTGCTATATTGATGACTCATGCCCAATAGATTGAGGCAAAAAAGTTAAAGGGAAGAAATAGAGGAAATAAGAAGGCTTAAACTGGGTAGTTTAAATATGGTCAATCAAGATTTATAGGGGGAAATCATTTGCAGTTTTAGTGTTTCCCCCTTTACCGGCGCCATCTTCAGCTAGTGCTCCCACACCCAGAACTAAGAAGAAGAAGTGGGGTAAGACTTCTATGTCCAGGTCTTAGAATAGTTTGGGTGGAAGGCCCAATTATCTTGCATGTACTAGATGTGGTAAGAATCACCTTGGGAGTGCTTATTGCGACAAAAAGGATCAAAGAGTACCTAAATACGAAAAAAGGAAGAAGATATTTTCGTCCCCATACTCAAGCTACTAGTGTACCAGCTCCCATAGGCCGCCTAGCCCTTCCCCGGGGTATATCATCTAGTACCAGTGGCAATATATGCCAAAATTGGTTATATGCTTTACTATCCCATCAGGAGAAGAAGGATTTACCAAATGTTGTTACTGGCATGCTTCATGTCTTCCATCTTGATGTTTATGTGCTGGTAGACCCAAGGTAAAATTTCTCTTATGTGACTTCGTTAGTTGCATTAAATTTTGGAATAGATCTTAAAAAGCTTTGAAAGACCTTCTCCATTTCTACTCTAGTAGGTGAGTCAATTGTTGCCAAATAGATCTAAAGAAAGTGTCCTATCAGTGTCCTTCGTAGGATCATGTTAGCAGATTTGATAGAATTAGATATGGTTGACTTTGGCCTTATTCTTGGTATGGATTGGCTCCATTCCTGTTATGCATCTATAGATTTTCGCACCCGAGTGGTCAAGTTTCAGTTTCTAGATGAGCCAGTCTTTAAATGGGAAGGTAATTCAGTGTCTCCGAACAGTCATTTCATATCCTATCTTAAGGCCAGAAAGATGATTTCAAAAGGGTGCCTTTATCATTTAGTTTTAGTCAAAGACACTAGGTCTGAGGCTCCTACCATTCAGTTAGTTCGGGTAGTAAATAAGTTTCCTGAATTCTAATTTCCAGGGGTACCTCTCGAAAGCGAAATGGAATTTCCAGGGGTACCTCATCTCCATTTTTATATATCGTAGGCTCCTGCCTATCTTAAAGAGTTTAAAGAACAACTCAAGGATATCTTACACAAAGGTTTCATAAGTCCCAGTGTTTCTCCATGGGGTACTCCCGTCTTATTCGTATGAAAGAAAGATAGTTCTCTGCGAATGTGCATTGACTATCGTCAGTTCAATAAAGTCATAGTGAAAAATAGATACCCTCTTCCCAAATCTGATGATTTATTTGATCAACTCCAAGGTGCAACTTATTTCTTCAAGATATACCTTATATCCGGCTATCACCAGCTTAGATTAAGGGACCGTGATGTTCTTAAGATAGCCTTTAGAACCCGTTATGGTCATTTGGAGTTTCTAATCATATCTTTTGGGCTAACAAATGCCCCAGCAGCCTTCATAGATTTGATGAACAGAGTTTTCAAATAGTACCTAGATATGTTTGTCATAATCTTTATCAATGATATTCTTGTCTATTCCCGTAGTGAGGATGACCATGCAGACCATCTTAGAATTGTGTTGCAAACTCTTTGAGATTACAAGCTATTCACTAAATTTAGTAGGTATGAGTTTTGGCTAAGGTCAGTAGCTTTCCTCAGTCATATTATTTTCGGTGATGATATTAGAGTTGATCCACAAAAGACCGAAGTAGTAAGAAACTGGCCTAGACCTATTTCTCCATCAGATATCAAAAGTTTCTTGGGTTTAGCCATTGTCTATTATGATGCTTCTAGAGTTGGTTTGGGTTATGTTTTGATGCAAAGAGGTAAGATCATAACCTATGCCTCTAGACAACTTAAGACTCACAAAATGAACTATCCTACTCTTGATCCTGAATTAGCTGCTGTTGTGCTTGCTTTGAAAATCTGGAGGCACTATCTTTATGGGGTGCATGTTGATGTGTTTACGGATGAAAAAAGTTTGCAGTAAGTTTTTATGCAGAGAGAGTTAAATCTCTGTCAGAGAAGGTGGTTGGAATTATTGAAGGATTATGACATGAGTGTTTTATATCATCTAGGCAAGGCCAATGTGGTGACCGATTCCCTTAGTAGACTATCTATGGGTATTGTTGTTCATGTAGAGGGTGATCATAAGAACCTAGTTCGATAAATTCATCAATTGGCTAGATTGAGTAATTATTTAGTTGATTCAGTGGACTGAAATATTTGGGTTCAGAGCAGTGAAGATCTTTTTTAGTTTTTGAGGTAAAGGAGAAGCAAGATCAGGATCTCATCCAAGTTAAGTTGAAGGAGTCAGTCAGAGATCAGAAGGTATAGGTTTTCTCCCAAGGGAGAGATGGTATGTTGATAGAGTAGGTTATGTGTGTCATGTGGTGATGGTTTGAGGTAGTGGATTATGTCAGAAGCACATAGTGTGCGATACTCTATTCACCCATGCTCTACTAAAATTTATCGTGAATTGCAGAAAGTCTATTGGTGGAGTGGTATAAAGAAAGATATTGCGAAGTTCATAGCTAAGGGTTTGGTTTGCCAATAGGTTAAGGTGGATAATTAAAGGCCTGGTGGAACCTTGCAGGAGTTTAGTATTCCTACCAAGAAGTAGGAAGAGGTGAACATGGATTTGGTAACTGGGTTACCCCGTTCGCGTAGTCATCATGATTTGATATTGGTTATTGTAGACAAGTTGATCAAATTAACTTATTTCCTGGTTGTTCATACGTTCTACTCAGCTAAATATTATGCTAAGTTGTATATTAGATAGTTGGTTAGATTGCATGGAGTTCCTTTGTCTATTATTTCAGATAGGGGTACTCAGTTTACCTCTCACTTTTGGAAGGCCTTTTAGAAGGGTCTTGGAACCCAAGTTCATCTTAGTTCAGCTTTCCATCTTCAGATAGATAGTCAGGCAAACAGGACCATTCGGACTCTAGAAGATATGTTGAGGGCATGTGTGCTTGATTTCAAAGGTAGTTGGGATGAGAATTCGCCGTTGATTGAGTTTGCATATAATAACAGTTACCATGCTAGCCCCATTTGAGGCTCTTTATAAGAGGATATGTAGATCACTTATCATTTGTTTTGAGGTGGGTGAGACCATGTTAATAGGGCCATATATGGTGTTATAAGCAATAGAGAAAGTATAAATGATTCGAGAAAGGTTGAAAACAGCTCAGAGCCATCAGAAATCTAATAAAGTTATGAGGAGAAGAGATCTTGAGTTTGTAGTCGATGACTTAGTTTATTTGAAGGTTTCACGCATGAAAGGGGTGAAAAGATTTGGCAAAAAGGGGAAGCTTAGTCCCCTCTATGTCGGCCCCTATAGGATTTTAAGCTGTGTTAGAAAGGTGGCATATGAGCTTGAGTTGCCTGCAGACTTGTCATCTGTCCACCTTCTGTTCCATGTGTCCTTATTAAAGAAGTGTATATGTGACCTAGTGGTGTAGTACCCTTATAAAGCACAATATTCACAGCCACTCTTATGAAGAGATTCCAATTGAGGTCCTCGACCGTCAGATTCATAGACTCAGGAACAAAGAAGTTCCCTTGGTTAAATTTCTTTGGCAAAATCAATCCGTTAAGGGAGACACTTGGGAAGATGAAGCAGATATGAGGAACAACTACCCTCATTTTTTTGCCTCAAATTCTGATTCAACTCAAGGTAATGAGTTTCCTTAGATTATCTTTTTTTCGTTCAAAGTTTCAGCTTTATATAGTCATTCACTCAATAACTCTTGCATTTGAAATCAGTTTAGTCATGCTTTAGTTGTGCATGCTAGTTTATCGTCTCAGTTCCTCAGTACCTCAGCTTAATTAGTCTTATTCGAGGACAAATATTTTCTAAGGGGGAGATATTGTAATACCCCAAAAATTTAAATTGTATTAGAACAATGCTTCAAGCACATTAGAAATAAATTTCAGTGTTTTGGTAGTTTATTAAGAGTATTTGATGTATATTAAGTTTTCAAGTAACTCCAAGCTATTAGACGAATCAAAATACCTCCTATTGATTTGGTTCTTGAGAAGAATGTTACCATAGTCAACTTCAAATGAGCTTATCTTTTATTTCACTACGAATTTTTGAGCTCATGACCCGCCAATGGGTAGTTAATTTTATTACCTTTCCAAAGATACCAATTTTGCCTTAAATCAATACCCAAATGAGAAGTTATGGCCCTTTTAGTAAAAGGTAGTAACTCACTACAATTGTACCACACCGAGGTGAAGGCCGATTTGGCAACTGTCCCTTTCCAGTGACTCACCATGATTGGCCAGTGTCGCGCCAAGAATCGCAGAGGAGAGGGTATGGCATCATGATGGAGTGCATTTTGTACTCATCCTTTTTTCCAATGAGGCAATGCAATTTCACCGCTTTTTGATAAAGGACAAAATGGGGCTCGTCCCTTTTCTGGTAGCTCAACGCGATAGCGCCGTATCACGTTGATGGGCAAAACTAGGATTGTCTTTTTTTCCATTAAGGCACTGCGATAAGCACCCCGTCACGCTGAGGTGCAAAATTGGGTGCCCAGTTCTAAAGTTGATTTTTTTAAGAGTAATTTAGACTTTCTCCCAAGCCCCAGGTCATGAAAAACATATAATTAAACCCATTCAAAGCATAATATGCTCATTATTCATCAAATCTCTCTCAAATAAAACCCGAGGCTTCAATTTTAAACCCCAATAACCTCCAACTTCCACCATTCTTTTTTCAAGAAAACTCAAAATTCAAGGTTCGCAATTCAAGAACTCCAAGAAACTATCTTCAAGAGCACAAATAAGAATTCAAAGTCAAGCTTCTTCATCTAGTTCATCAATTAAGGTATGTGGGGTTATGAACAAGGGTAATCCTTCCACCCTTGTTCCCAAATCCTGCTTTTAATAATATTTTAAATGGATTAATATGAATATAGATACATTTTCAATTTAGGGTTCATACCCAATGACTATTATTTGAAGGTTATGCTATCAAAAGAGAATTGAATGATGAGTTGCACCTTTATTTTACATGGATTTACATGTCCATACGTTTGACCTGGTTTACATTTAATGAGAATTGAATTTTATTATTATGACTAGAATTGTGCAAAAACCCCGTGATGTTGGCTATTTACTATGATTCGTGATGATTTGCCTTGAGTTTGAAATAAGGGTTATTAAGCCCTAGCTTTGATGTTGATAATCCAAGAAATTGTGCTTTTAACCATCCCATGACGTGTATGATCAGTTTTAAGTAAAGATTTGATCTTTTGATCTTTAGCTAAAGATATGGAATGCAACTATAACTTAAATTTTAGTTTTTAAACAATCAGATGTACAATTATCTTTCAGTATGAATCATTATGTAATTTAAAGTGGATTTCCTAAAGAATGAGCATACAAATTAAAGTAGTAGTATTTAGCACTGAGTGGGAAGTGTGTGTTTAGAACATCCTACTCTTTTAGAACTATGAGCCAACATAGGTACAATTTCAGATTAATTCCATTTATATATGAATAAAAGTTACAGATGAGATCACTTAGCTCATTGGAAAGAGAATGACACCTCTTTCCAACGTGAGGTTTTCCACTTAGGGGAACTAAAATCTGGACACTATGACAGCTAACATAGTGTATGTCGGTTAGAATAACCTGCCTACAACCTAACATAAAAGAATAATAGATAACCATTCAACTTTTAAAATTTAATGTGATTGCTCACCATATTTTCAGAATATGATTTGTTGTTTATGGTCGATGATTTTCAACTTTTAGATATTCAAGCCAATGTGAGTCATTACATTTAGCATGCATATTTTATAAATTTTGATAACAGTGAGATATTATTTTTACTTGTTCATTCACCCCCAAATGCTCAGTATATTCTTAAATACTAATCCACATATACGTCTATGTGCTATATTGTTTAATAATGTAGGTTTAGGTGCTTTGTCTTAGCAGCGTGAGTGATTTCAGGCATCTCTATCTGTATCCCGACAGTTGGTGAGTTGTCATGATTTGAGGGCCCCTTTATTTAGATTTCCATCTTCCTTAGTATATGATTAGTTGTTTTCAATTTAGTTCAAGTTAGTTGGGGTCTGTCCCAATGGCTCTCTATTTCTTAGTAGTAAAGGCTTGTCGGACTGCTAGCGATAATTCAGACATTATGTTTAGTTGATTTCAGCTCAGTTCAGATAATTTAGTAATTCAGTATTCTTACTTGTTTAAATTAATTTGATATGAGTACCAAACTTAGTAAAAGGCTTATAGGGTTAACTTGAGACTACTCATAGTCTTGAGCACCGTGTGACGTCTCGGGACCTATTTTCGGGGCGTTACTACAATGAAGGTAAAAGAGTGGTCACATTTTTGAAGAAGAATATCTTCTTGCATTTTTGGTGGCTCAAACAATAATAAACAATTGGGATTTCACTGTTGCAACAAGAT
This sequence comes from Capsicum annuum, assembly GCF_002878395.1. NCBI lineage: Eukaryota > Viridiplantae > Streptophyta > Magnoliopsida > Solanales > Solanaceae > Capsicum > Capsicum annuum. The sequence continues at coordinate 1,189,402 of NW_025843459.1, read as the reverse complement.
GTTTCGGGTGGCATTGATGAAATATGGTGTGAAGAAACACGATGTGGACACTTCATCTCAGCCACAAACTAGTGGGCAAGTGGAGGTTTCAAATAGGGAAATCAAAGTAATCTTAGCCAAGATAATGAATGCTAGCAGAAGAGAATAGTCTCGGAAGCTTGATGATGCCTTGTGAACATATCAAACATCTTTCAAGACACCCATTGGGATGTCTCCGTATTAGTTGTTTTATGGAAAAGTATGCCACCTTCAGATTGAGCTGGAACACAAAGCTTTGTGAGTGCTCAAGCGGTTGAACATGGACCGGAAGAAAGCAACATAATTAAGGTTGAGACAACTAAAGGAGATGGATGAATTTCATCTAAGTGCTTATGAAAGAGCTGACTTGTATAAAGAGAGAATGAAGAAGTACCATGATCAAAGGATTTAGAAGCGGGACTTTCAGGCAGGCGATTGGGTATTTCTATTCAACTCCAGGATCAAGCTCTTTTTAGGTAAGCTTAAATCAAAATAGTCTAGGCCCTTTAAAGTCACACAAGTTTAATCATCTAGAGTAGTTGAACTAGAAAATAAAGATGGAATTTTCTTTAAAGTACATGGGAAACGAGTCAAGCAATACATCAGTCCAATGGATTCGGTGAAATACTTAAGTACAATTTATCTTGATGAAGTCTGAGTAATCAAGTAAAATGAGTTATGCAATGACACTAAATCAGGCACTAGTGGGAGGCAACCCACAATGTGTTGTTAGAACATTAGTTAAAATTAGTTCTTTTCATAGTACAATTGATGGGTTTGTTAAGTGTACAGGAATTGTGATTCAAGGAGGAGTAATTAAGTAAACTAGAGTACTGTGGCGGAAAGACTAACGGACCATCAGTCACCTGAAGGGCCGTTACTGAAGCCGTCAAGGCCATGGGAAAAAATATTCGTTCTAGTTAAGGCCTGACAGTAAAAGTGACAGACCGTCATAGCTATGATGAGCCATCTTCTCAACCGTCAACATTGAGACAGAAACTTGAGTTGCTGGATAGGAAGTGACGACAATACTGATGGATCGTCAACTTAGTGATGGATTATCACTCTTATTGTCAAGATGAATCTGCTTATTTAATGTTTTGGTAAGGTGTGACGAAGTACCCGATGAACTGTCGGTCATTTGATGGACCATCAGCTTTACCGTCAAATGAACACTAACTTTTAAAAGTTATGGGTTGGGCCAAACAAAGTCGATTGGACTATTTTGAATCGATCCAATTGTTAATTAAATGGATAAATGGAGTCAGTTACATGCACGTTCCTATCTCTTTAACACCTGAAACAGTTAAAACTCTCGCACATTCATTGTTTAAATCAAATTCATTCTCTATGAGGACTTTTCTTTTTTTTTTTTCCTCAATTATTAAAACAATTGCCATTCATTATTGTTTTTCATCCGCATCAAAAGTTAAATTCTTACTGTAAAAGTAATAAGCTATAGTTTGTTCTAAGTCTTGAAGTTCCGGAAAAGTGAAGAAATTATGAGTAACAAGGTATGATTTAAACTATTGCTTTTTTTTTTAGAATTGCTAAAACATGGTAGGGTGTATTAAGTTCAATTGATGCCTGAAGAAAATCCTTCTGTGTTAAATTTTTTGTGAGTCGAACACTGGGCTGAATTTTGTTGGGGTGAAGTCCGAGTAACCCAAGATTGAATTGTGTCTGATAATTGTTGAAAAAGAGGCCTTCCTGGGTAAAAAACTTCAAATAAAGAGGTGAGGCCACTAGTCGTTCGAAAAAATGCCAAAAAAGGATTGAAACTACAAAATCATGGCCGACGGCAAAAGTGACAGACCATCAACACAATGATGGACCATCAGCTAAAGTCATCACCAAATTGAATGTTGAAGTATGTTTTAGCTAGCATTGATGGATGGAGCGATGGATCATCAACTATACCATCACTAAGCTTCGTACTTGCTTCCTTTCTGGTTAAGTTGTGATGGATAATTCTATGACTCATCACTCACCTGAGGGATCGTCAGCCTGTCTATCAGTTCAAAACAGTGACTCATTCTTCTGTTTATATCATATCTTCTAATTAGTAGTTGGTTATTTGTTATCTATTCAGGCACAATGACGCAGAAATTACCTTCACAAGGATTTGACATGTCCCTTCTTATTACAGAAATTATAGGTATTCCTATCATCACCCTCAATGTTGCTCTCACGAATCCTTTCTCAAATAATAAAACCATATCATTGAGTCTCCAACCCATTCATAAGATGCTTTATCTTTACCTTAGAGAACAATGCATCATAGACTCCATCTATGGTAAGGGTATCACAACTATGTAAAATTATATCCCTAAAGGTCGTGTATGATGCAGACAGCAAATATAATAAATTCAAGTCTAGATCTTCCTCATCGTACTTAACCTCCAGAGTCTCTAAATTAGAGACAATTTCCTTAAAGGTAGATAGGTGATCCTCCAAGGACGCACCCTCAGATATGTAATGGGAATAAATTCATTGTTTGAGATGCAAATTACTTGTTAGGCTCTTTGTCATACATACCGATTCCAGTTTCAACCACAAAGCAATGGCAGTGGTCTCCTTTAAAATATTCTGTAGAATCTGATTGAATAAATGAAGGTGGATCTTAGATAGAGCCTTCTGAACCTTTCACCATTTGTCCTTGTCTGTCCATAATAAAGACATATTATCAAACCCTAATAGAGCATAGTCTAAATCTATTTGTGCGAGCACAACCCGCATCTTAACTTACCATAATAAAAATCTAGGGTTGCGATCCAATAATGGAATTCATACTTCATGGTTGCCATCCCCGAGAAAATAATCGATCTCTCTCTAATACCAATTTTTTATGATCAGGTAGAAAATAAGCAAACCACAAGCAAAAGAAAAATAAGAACGCCCAGATTTACGTGGAAACCATTGCGGGAAAAAACCATGGGTAGACGCAGGGTGGTTTTACTCTAGTAGAGAGAGAGTACAATGTTGGAGACAATAGCATGAATTTTGTGTATGTGAGAATAACCCAAAATAACCCACTATCACACTTATATAATACGTGCGTATAAATAGGTTTCACTATCGGCCTGATCCCTATGCTACCAACATAGATCCTATTAAAAATCACAAACATGGGTCGCATCGCGAAGCATTCATGGTCGGATCAACTAACTTTGGGTAAAAACTCTAAAACATGCTATTAAGGAGTATAATGAGAAAGAGTGCAATGTATATATGAACCTTTATTTGCTTTCTCTAATTAGTCGCCGATTATCTTTTTCCTTTATTTTCAGCTAATTGTGACTTTTATTGCAGGTTTCAAGTACATGGTATTGAAGATTGATAAAGTGAATTATATTGGGGGAATGTACAATACATATTGGATGACTGTCAAAGTATTAAATCTGACTCTTGGTACATCTATCAAAAATTTTCAAATCCATGCAACTACAAGTTGTGTCGATAATGATAAAGGGACCTTCTATTTCTTTCCTAAAGAAGAGGTATCAAACACCTAATGAAGTTTATAGTTGATGTCTTCATTGATAGAAAAATAAACTGCAGTAACAATGAAAATAAAGAGACTCTGCAAGTGTGGAAATTTTCACTGCATTCAAGTTATGAATGTGAAATTACAATAGTCCTTAAATAAGATAAAAACCACTAAACAACACGTTTCTTTGTTCATAAAAATTCTGAATCTAATATTGACTCCACTACTCCTACAACCTAAAGACTAGGAAACTATTTATTGACACCTAAGTAAATGCTATAAACTAAGTATTGAATGACCCACAAAGCTGGTCACATTGCCAAGATTCCCTCCTTTAAATTGAAACAACGTTCAGTTTAATTTACAAACACCAATCTGATCACGTAGCTTTAGAAATGACATTGGTTTCAATGGCTTTGTAAACATGTCTGCAAGCTGCTCTTCACTTCTGAAGTAGATAAGACTAATCTTTGCATCTTTAGTTAGATCATGAAAGAAGTGATACTTTACATATATATGCTTACTCTGTTTATGTACAATAGGAATATTTGAAAGATTAATCGCCAAAGTATTATCACAATAGATTTAAGTTGGTCTTTCCTTCTTAAAATGAAGTTCTGCAACAATGTTCCTTAGACAAACAGCTTGAAAAGTGCATGATGTTATAGAAATACACTCTACCTCTGTGGTCGACATAGTAATAATGGTTTGCTTTTTTGAAAACCAAGATATAAATACAAATCCAAACATAAAAACATATCCCAATGTACTTTTCCTTTCTTCAAGATTTTCGGCATAGTAACTAGCAGTGTAACCAACCAAATGACCAATTGATGCAAAATTCCAAAGTCAATAGTACCATTCAAGTACCGCAGTATCCTCTTAGCAACTTGCAGATGCATTTCTTTTAGACTTTCCATGAACCTGCTAATGACACTTACTCTATAAATAACATCATGCCTTGTTGTCTTCAAGTACATTAAGCTTCCCAAAATTTTCTTTTATAAAATGTCGTTCACTTTTCTCCCTTCAGGTTCTTTGACGAGCTTCAGACCATTCTCCCTTGGTGTGCTTATAGTGTTATATTTTTCATCGAAAATCAATCCACAATATCTTGCACATATTTCTTTTGAGAAATAAAAATGACATCAAAAGATTGATTCACTTCTAGACTAAGAAAACAGTGCATAGTACCCAAATCTGACATGCCAAACTCAACTATCATGGACTTCTTAAAATTCTCAATCATAACCATATTACTTCTGGTATAAATTAAGTCATCCACATATAAACACAACATTAATACCCCTTCACCCTTTTGTTTTATATAAAGTGTATCTTCAGATGGACACTTTCAAAATCCCTCCTTTCAAAAAAGTATCCATATGATAATTCCGAGCTCTTAGAGCTAAAAAAAATTTTCTCAGCACCAAATTTCACATAGTCAGAAGATTGTTCGATAAATACCTTTTCTTGTAGTTCACCATGTAGGAAGGCAGACTTTATATCCAACTGGAAGATTTTCCAAGCATTTTGAAAAGCCAAAGCAATCACCAATCTTATAGTATCTAACTGAGCAATGGGAGCAAACACCTCTTCATAGTCAACACCATATTCTTGCTTATATCCTTTTGCTACTAAGCGAGCTTTAAAGTTGTTGACCTTTCATTTCCCTTCAACTTTGTTTTGTATACCCATTTGACGCTGATGGTTTTCTGATTTTCTAGAAGATTTGTCAACTCCTAAGTATTATTTCTTTCAATTGATCTAATCTTCTCATCCGTGTTTTGCTTTCACTTTGGATCTTTGACAACATCAATAAAAGATATAAGATCACAATCTACAAATAAAAAAATGACTGACTGTATTTCCAGATGTACTGATCTGATATACCTCATAATCTTTCATCCAACTCGATGCACCACGGCTAAGTTGAGGACGTTCATTGTTTAAATGAGCACAACCTAATTTATGTTCAAAAACTCTAATGTCTTGTACTGCTAGACTTTCTTCTGAACTAATCTCCAAAGATCATTTTGGTTCTTCTTCTTCTTCAACAGAAAATGGAATTTGTTGAAACGAACTACTGTTAGATCGCTTCTTCATAAAAAATAACATGTCAACTAATAACAATTTCATTAGTAATAGTATTGAACAAGCAATAAGCTTTTGATTTGTCATCAACACCAAGAAAAATGCATTTCTGACCTTTATTGTCAAACTTTTTCCTTGTAGTATCTAGAATATGGACATTTGCTATACACCTATAAATCCAAAAGTACTCAACATTTGGTTTACGCTTGCTCCAAGCTTCATGAGGTGTCATATTTTGAATGGATATAGTAGGACATCTATTCAATATATGAACATTCCAATGAAATGCTTCTGCCCAAAAGTTTCTTGCTAAGCCATTTCTCTTCAAAAGACTACATACCATATCAAGAATTGCGTGATTTTTTCTTTCACACACACACCATTCTGTTGAGGTGTGTAGGCTTCCTTAAGATGCCTTTTTCTTCTATGCTTCTCACAAAATTTTACGAATTCTAGTGAGTTATATTTGCCACCCCAATCAGTTTGCAAACACTTAATTTGACAACCAACTTCATTTTCAACAAACACTTTAAACTTCTTAGAAGTTTCAAATGCTTCTGATATTTCTCTTAAGAAATAGACCCATGTATTTCTTCTATAATAATCAATGTAGCTATTGAAATAGCATTTACCTCCATTAGATGTAGGACTTATCATACCACAGAGTGAACCAACTCTAACACCTTCTTTGCCCACTAAGACTTTCCTGTTAGAAATAGTTCATGATGTTGCTTTCTGATTGCACACTCTTCACATACTTCATCGGGAGATTCAATCTACGGAAGAACCAACACCAACTATTTTTTCTTTAATAAATTTAAGCTTCCAAAATTTAAATGCCTATAACAAAAATGCAACTTCTCGGCATATTCTTTAACTTTGGTAGAAAGACAAGATTTTATGGAGTTGTGAAGATATAAAGTAAACAATCAATTTGAGGACATATTAACCTGAGCGATTAACCCCAAATGAGGATCTTTTATCTTACAAACTCCACCCTTGAGATTAAGTTCATATCCCTTTTCTTGAAGCTGGCCGACACTTAAAAAATTTGTCTTCAATGTAGGGACATAAAAAGATCACTATGGTATGAATGGAGTTGTTTTTGGTTGAAACTTTTACCTTCCCATTTCTCATTTTGGTTGAGACCACTGAATTATCTCTAAATCTCACGCTATCTTAAAAAGGTTCATCCAACTCCGAGAATGCCTCCTTCTGTCCATACATGTGATTACTACAGCCGATATTGAGATACCACAAATTAGTGGAAACTTTCTGTTTGGAGTATATTCCATCAAAAGTGAAACCTCTTCTTCTTCTTCCTTTGTTTCTGCGTTTTCTTTTCTCCCCGCAAAATTAGATCTTCCACCATGATTCTTATTTAAATTGGTATGACACTCAGATCAATAGTGTCCAAATCGATATCATCAATAGCATTTAACTTGAGACTTGTCACATCTTTTTTCTATTTCCTAGTATCACCATCTTTGCTTTTCTACTTTTTCTAACGCCAAAATTTTCCTATCCATTTGAATTTATCTGTATCTATTCCTTTTAAAGACATCACTGCCTTCAATGGTACTTTATCCTTACTTGTTGGTTAATTTTCTACTAATGAACCAACAGAGAACCTTCCAACTCGTCAATAGAAAGTGCGTCAATAGCTTTGTATTCTTAAATGTCGCAGACAATACAATTAAACTTTGAAGTCATCGAGCAAAGTATTTTCTTAATAAGGGTATCATCCTCTAGTTTTTATCCATTAATTCGCATTTTATTTGCGATAGACCGTATCTTAGAGAAATAAATTATTACCGACTCACCACCTTGCATACCTAAAGCCTCGAACTCACCATGAAGTGCTTGAAGCTGCACTCATTTCACTTTCACCGTTCCTTGATACTTCTTTTTCATGGAATTTCACATTTGTTTAGAAGTATCCTTCCAAAGAATGGTTTCTAGCATTGAGTGATCAATAGCCTGAAAATAGGTAATTCTTTTCTTTGAGATCGTATAACCTTAGACTGTCCAACTCTGCCTTCTGTGCTTCCGATAAGGCAGTACCAGTGGCTGGCTCTTGCACGCCAGTACTTACAATTGGCCAAAACTCTTCGGACCAAAGAAAGTTCTCCATCAATATACTCCAATGGTCATAATGACCATTGAAATATGGAATAGTGGGTAGAACAAAATTTTTAGTGGACATAGGTTTGTTGCTGCAGTAGTACTCCAAAAAGGAAAAAAACTTTTTCAGGCTCAGATACCAAATGATAGAAAAATAAACTGTAGCAGCAGTGAAAAGAAATAGACTCTTCAAGTGTGGAAATTTGCACTGTATTCAAGTTACGAATGCAAAATTACAAGAGTCCTTAAATAAGATAAAGCACTAAACAACACATTATTTGTTCCTAATAATTCAAAATCTAATACTAACTCCCCTACTCTTGCAGCCTAAAGATTAGTAAACTATTTATTAACTTCTAAATAAATGCAACAAACTAACTATTGAATGACCCACAAAGCTGGTCACGTTGCCAACATTCCTTTTATTATTTTCTGTTATGTGAATGTGTGTTAAGTGGTATACTTTTTATTTAACATGAATATTTCTGCGTTTCAATGTCAATTGGTCTGTTAGTTTCTCAGTCTTAGTGGATTTTGGTATTTCAAGATGATTGACTTCCGGATAGGGTTTCCATTGGGATAACTATGTGGAAACACTAATTATATAATGGATTTTGTAGAAGCTCAAACACAATATGCTTTACCCTGGGTGTGTATGGTATGATGTATGAAACTATTTTTTAGTGTTGATGTCGAATTGGGGACCATGTAGTAATGCCCCAAAAAATGATTCCTCGGATGCCACACGGTGCTTCGAACAACAAGCAGTCCTGAGCTAACACTGGTTGCCTTTTACTAAATCTAAATCTAAAAATAGGGGAATATGAATACAACATCATAGTAAATACGAAAAAATCTATCTGAAACAACTGGGTATGGTTGAAACATACTAATCTCAAAAGTCTTGGTAAAACAATACTGAAAAATCTAAGTACTGAAACAAAATTTGAATACTAAATCAGGTAGTCCAATAAGCCTCTACTGACAGAATCTAGAGAGTCACTGGGACAGGCCCCAGCTGACTCAAACTGTCTGAAATAAATGCTAAGTCATCTACTAATAAACTGAAAATCTGAATAGCTAGGTCCCCAAACTATGAGGACTCACCAACTGTAGAGATATAAGTAGGATGCTCAAAAATCTCTCACGCTGCTAAGACTGAGCATCTGAACCTACATTATGAGACAATGTAGCACATAAACGTATATGTGGATCGGTACTTTGAGGATGTACTAAGTATATGGGGGTGCAATGCATAAGTAAAACACCATCTCATAATCATCATTTATAAAATAATGCATGCTAAATGTAAATGACTCACACAAGTTAGAACATCTGAAATGTAGAAATATGTAGCAATGAGAAGAAAAACATACTTTATAAATCTTGTGAGCCATAACATTTAGTTCTTAAACTGTACTTGTATTTTCCCTTTAAATCATACTATCTAAGGGTAAAAAGGACTCACTCTTAAATTTGAAATCTGTAGCTATTATCTTTTCTATAAAACATAATCTAAATAAGACCGTGAGCCTTTACACTTAGTTTTCTAAAAGCTTTTTTATTCTTCTTTTACTACTAAGGAGAATTCTTTATCTTTTATCTAAAGGGTTTAGAAATCTGAAAACTTATTCTTCATGGGAGATTCTTCTAACCGACATAAACAATGTGAGCATTCATGGAGTCAAACATTCTTGTCCCCTTAAGGAGGAATCCTTACGTTGGTGAGAGGAGTCATACTCTTGCTGGGGAGTATAACCTATCTGAGTGATCACATATATATAATCCATGTAGAAGTGGGAAAAATCTAAATCCTACATTGGCACGTAGTTTTGGGGTATGAAACCATAGTAACGTACCCATCTCGGTGCTAAATACTACTCCCATTAAATCTGTAAGCCCATTTTGATAGAAATATACTTTTAAAATAGTATAATGGTTTATAATGAAAACCAACTGCATATCTATAGCTAAATCTATAATCTAAATCTGCAAAGTGGATTTCATATCTATTATGAGACCAAAAAGTCAAATCTTTAATAACAATCTGAAAGGAATATAGTCATAGGGTGCTTATAGCATAACAAATCTTGAAATGACAATCTATGATTAGGGCTTAATGACCCATGTGTTAAACTATTGGTTTAAAACTGTTAAAGGGAAACAACTTAGGAATTCAATAGTCAAACGTTGGACGCTGAAACAGAGATGGATGTTTAAAGAAGAGAAAATACAGAGCGATAGAGAGATTAATTTCTTGTCGAAAGACCGTCATTTATTGATCATCAAATTAGTAACTTAAATAGATGCTATTACAACTAAAAATAGGACATAGAAATAACCTACTTCTACCAAAATTAAAAGAACTAATTAGTTTCCTACCAAAGATAGGACTCCTAATTTAACTAGGATTATACTTGAAAAAAATTGCTGCAGAAAATAGAAAAAATAGTTGCATTCTTAAAGCAACTTTCAATACTCCTCCTTGCTTTATGAAACGCAAACACCAATTTTCTGTCTGAGAAGCTCAGATTTTCTGAAATCAACTTCAAGGCCACCCCGCCCAGCAACTTTGCGATGACAATCCAAAACTTTGGGGTTTGCGCAGATGACTTGTTGCCCCTTTCGATATTGGATTAACTCTAAGACCTAAAGGATGGACAAAATATCTTCTGCCTTGATAGCTATCATGTCACTTAGTTCCTTGATAGATATATTTCCGTTGAGCTTTTTCAATATATCCATAAGCACATGCGTCCAGTAACCCCTATAGCTTAACATTCCTAAGTCGGAAAGTAGTCTTTCTGGTGTGCTCACTTTACCTTCTTTCTTTGAAAGTTCATATGGGAATGCAATTAGGAATTTCCCATAGCCTTTTTCTCTAATAAGGTTGAATTATAACAATGCAATCTAAGTGATTAGACTCTTCTGAATGCTTTTCCTTTGAAAAGTACCGACCATATGGCAACATCGGTCGTCATATTCACGAAGCACATAAAAGAGGAATAGGTTAACATCATAATACAGAGTCTTATGATCAAGAAATAATTTGGCCCAGTAGCATAGATTTTGCCCAAACAGTGTACCACTACTATAGATCTTATCACCTGGAGGATGCTTAAGATCATATTTCTTCGTGTGCCTCTGAAGCTGCTCTTTGTGTTTCATAAAATTGAGACAAAACTCGCAAAAGAATAGTTTCGAGTAGTCATTGTACTCTGGAGAAAATGGCTAGAAGTACCACATTTCAATATCATATCTTCTAAATTATATTATAGCAATGTTCTTGACTTTTGTGAACTCTTCGTGCTCTTATAAGCTGGCTGCATCAAGCTCTTCATGGCCCTCGACACGAATCTCATCAATTTTACATTTTTGGTAGCATGTCATTTTCAAACTTATCATCTTATCCTCGACCTTCTCATCCACAATTGTCTCTACCAAATTAAGATCAAGCTGTTCAAGTTTAACACACTCATCAAGTTTCTAGTTAAATTCAGTATCAACTATCAAACTAAAATCCTCAGAGTCGGATGTAAAATCAGAACTTGAACTTTCTATTTTAACAGACTCATCCTTATCTGGATCATCAGGATTAAATTCATCATCTTCTGAGTCTTTAGAGGAAAGCTCCAAGATCCCATCATTTTTAGAAGGGGCTTCTGTTAGCTCTTCAAATGCAGTAGCAGCAGTTTTCTTGGGATATACTTTCTCCCAGCTGTCAGTGATGGAAAGGTATGTTCCTTGAAGATCATTAAGCAAGTCAATGCAGTCAACTTTGCAATAAAAACTAGGACAAATCTAGGCTTCATAATTAGGTGGAATGTCTTCTTTTAGCAGAGGTGGCTCCACCACAACTCGTGAAATTCACGTTCTTCTTCCAATGGATTTAATGAGAAACTTATACCGCTCATTTTGACTTTAAATAGGTCTTGTCCAGATGCTTCCTTGATCAAGCAGTGTTTATCTTCGAAATACAATTTGAAACATTTTTCTAATAACTGACCAACACTTAACAAGTTCTGGTCCAAATCGGGTACATAAAGAACATCAGAAATTATTTTAGTGCCCGATTGTGTTTCAATTGTAATGGTTCCCATTCCTTTTGCTGGAATATAACCACTATGGCCGATTCTAACTTTTTGTAACTTTAGTAGGTCTCAAATCTTTAAAAATATCTTTATCGCAAGTCATATGATTTGTGCATCCGCTATCGATCAGCCACGAATCGCTTGAGACATTACTTGTTAAACATGATACAACAAAGAGTTGATCTTCTTCCTATTCATCAACACCTTAAGTCTCTGCATCTTGTTGCTGAATTTTGTTCTTGTAGATTATTGCTTCATTCCCAAGATGATTGTACTTAGTGCACTTAGCATCAAGCCTCTTTCAACACTTGAAAGGTGTATGCCCGAGCTTGCCACAATGCTTACAAGGAGGGCAGTTTCCATTGAAACCACCTGTTTTGTTTTGTTGCTTTTCACTGCACCTTCTCCATCATTTGGTTGATACTTATTCTTCTTCTTCTTCTTAGAACGTCCATCACTGTGATGCTTGGCTGGTAAGCCACGTTCGACAGCTCCTCCTTGTCTCATAATACGCCATTGCTCTTGCGCTTGAAAAGAACTTAAGAGCTCTGCAAGTGTTATCTTGGACAAGTACTTAGTATTTTCTAATGTTGTTATGGTAGCCTTAAATCTTTCAGGTGCCGTTACTAGGATTTTCTCAATAATCCTTGAATCATTGAAAGAAAAACCCAACAATCTGATACGATTTGCTAAATTATGGAGTCTGTCAGAGTACTCCTTTATGGTTTCACTTTCTTTCATCCTTTGCAGCTCAAACTCATGTACCAGATTCAACATCTGCATCCCTTAAATCCTTTCATCTCCTTCATACTCAGTTTTGAGATAATCCCATACCTCTTTCGCTGATTCAAAAGACATGATACGAGTGAAGATATTAGATGAAACTGCAGTAAATAAGCATGCCATTGCCTTTGATTTCCTAGTATTCTTCTCCTTGTGAGTTTTAATCTGCGCCACCATAGGATTGTTTGGAAAGGGAGCTATCTCATATTCAACTTCAACAGCTTCCCAGAGATCCAAAGCTTGTAGATATATCCGCATTCTAACTGCCCAGATTTGATAACTTTCTCCCTCAAAAGTTAGTGGTGCCATTGAAGAAAAATTTGTTTCTCGGCTCATGGTATCCACTGTATCAGATTGATGCAAACACATACAGGTCCCTTAATATTAAAGCTTTGATACCAATTGTTGGTTTAAAATCATTAAAGGGAAACAACACAGGAATTTAATAGTCAAACGTTGGCCACTGAAATAGGGATGGAAGTTTAAAGAAGAGAAAACACAGAGCAAAAGAGAGAGATTAATTTCTTGTCAAAAGACTGTCATTTACTGATCATAAACTAAGCAACTTAAATAGATGCTATTATAACTAAAAATAGGACAAGGAAATAACCTACTTCTACCAAAATTAAAATAACTAATTAGTTTCCTACCAAAGATAGGACTCCTAATTTAACTAGGATTATACTTTAAAATAATGCTGGAGAAAACAGAAAAAAAAGTTGCATTCTTAAAGCAACTTTCAACATAAACTCATGTCAAAACATCGCAATGTTCATGATTAATAATGTAAATATTGATAAATCAACTCATAATCTAGAAATTTCTGCAATATGCATGAAAGTATAAGCATAATCATGTAATTCAAATTCTAAATCATTGGAAATCTCATAAGCTTGTAAATAACAATAAGGGTTATAAACCCTAACTTCAATTTCATGGGAAATCACATATAATTCAATAATTTGTAATTAAAACAAGTTTTGGGAACAAGGATAGAAGAATTATCATTGTTCATAATCCCACATACCTCAATTGAAGAACAAGATTGGTTTGAGATGCTAATTGAAGGTCGATTCTTGGAATTCTTGGATTGGAAATCTTAAATCTAGAACTAATTTAAAAAAAGGGTAGTGGAATCGTGGGGATTCTTGGAGAAGAATGTTGAAGCTTAAGGTTTTAAATTGAGAGAATTTGATGAAAAGTTAACATATTTTTCTCAATATTACCATTATTCATAAGTTTTCACTATTTGGGGGGGGGGGCGGGGGGTAGGCAAAAGACCAAACTGCCCTTGGGATTTAAAATCTATAACTGGAACGCCATTTAAGGATTTACCATGACACAGTGAGTGTGTCACCATGATACACATCGCGATGTAGTGGAATCACAATGACTTACTAGATATTGACAATTGCTATTTTGAGATTAACCGCGATGCAGTGCAATCGCGGTGACCTACTGAATTTGACAAATGTCGAGTTGGCCTCTACTGCAATGCGGTGGTTTTCTCATCGCTATTATCACTGTGATGTGGTGGAATTGCGGTGAGCTGCTAGAAATTGACGAATGCAGATTTGCCTCCATCGTGACGTGGTGACTGTCCAGTTGGCACACTACTTACTAAAAATGCCCCAACTTTTTCACCAGTGTCGATTTTGGGCGAGTCTTATATCGATGGAAAACTTATTCAATTTCCTAGAAGTCTAAATTGGAAAATTCCACAAATTAATAAATGTTATTCATTTTTGAAGCTATCTCTTAACATTCTAGGAACGAATCTAAGCTAAGAAAGTTTGGGGTATTACAATATCTACCCCTTAAGAAAATTCGTCCTCAAATGTTGCTAGTTAGAATGAGAATACTGAGGAATCTGAGGCTATATGGTAGAAGGCACAACTAAAATAAATTACAAAATTGAATCTAGATTATTTTGAGCTTCTGAGTAATCTGTGAGTGCATGAACTTATGCGAGGAAAACTATATAGCTGAATCTGTGATTAGAAAAGAATTGAATAAGGAAGAGTATTACCTTTGGATAAATTTGAGTTTACTGAAAAGAGGTGAGGGTAGTTGGCTCACATATCTGCTTATGCTTCCAAAGTAGCGCCCTCAACTAACTGATTCTGCCAAAGAACTTTAACCATGGGAATTTCTTTGTTCCTTAGTCTACGGATCTGATGATCTAAAATCTTAACTGGATCTCTTTGTAAGAAAGTCTATTCTAAATATCTGAGCTTTCTAAAGGAACTATGACAGTAGAGTCACTGATGCACTTCTTAAGCATAGAAACGCAGAATACAGGATGAACGACTGACAAGTCTGCGGGTAAATCAAGTTCATAAGCCACTTTCCCAATATGACTCAAAATTCTATAAGGGATAACATATCGGGGACTAAGCTTTCCCTTTTTGCCAAATTTCTTCACCACTTTCATGGGTGAAATTTTCAAATATACTAAATCACCAACCTCAAACTCAAGATCCCTTCTTCTCATATCTGCATATGATTTCTGATGACTCTAGGCTGTTATTAATCTTTCTCTAATCAATATAACTTTCTCCATAGCTTCAAATACTACATTAGTCCCAAGCAAAGCAGCTTCACCCACTTCAAACCAACCTATGGGCGATCTACATATCCTCCCATAAAGACCCTCAAACGGGGCCATCTGAATGCTAAAATGATAATTGTTATTGTATGTAGACTCAATCAACAACAAATGCTCATCCCAACTACCTTAGAAATCAAGCACATATGCCCTTAACATTTATTCTAGAGTTTGGACTGTCCTCTTTACTTAACCATCTGTCTGAGGGTGGAATGCTAAATTGAGATGAACTTGGGTACCAAGACCCTTCTAAAAAGCTCACCAAAACTGGGAAGTAAACTGAGTACCCCTATCTGAGATGATCGACAAGGGAAATCCATGCAGTCTAAAAACCTCTTGGATATAAAACTTAGCATAATCTTCAGCCATATAGGACGTATGAACTGGTAAGAAATGTGCTGACTTAGTCAATCTGTCTACAACAACCCAAATTAAATCATGCTGATGACGCAAATAGGGTAAACCAGTCACAAAATCCATATTCACCTCTTCCCACTTCCAAGTAGGGATACCAAACTCTTGCAATGTACCACCAGGTCTTTGATTCTCTACCTTAACCTGTTGACAAGTTGCACACTCAGCTACAAACTATACTACATATTTCTTTATACCACTCTACCAATAGATTTTCGGCAAATTGTGGTACATCTTGGTAGCACCGAGATGAATAGAATAACGCGCACCATGTACCTCTTCCATAATCCCCTGTATCAAATCATCAACAGAAGGCACACATAATCTTCTTTGGTATCCCAACATGCCATCTCCGCCTTGGGAGAAAACTTCTACCTTTTGGTCTTTAACTGTATACTAGAATCAATATCTTGCTTCTTCTTAACTTCTGAAACTAGGGAAGATTTGAATATACTCTGAACCCAAACATTCCCTTCAGCTGAATCAACCAACCTAATACCTAATCTAGCCAAACAATGAACATCTCGAGCTAACTCTTTCTTATCATCCTCCATATGAGAAACACTGCCCATAGATAGTCTACTAAGGGCATCTGCCACTATATTGGCATTACCCGGATGGTACAACACACTCATATCATAATCTTTCATTAATTCTACCACTTTCTCTGACGTAGATTCAACTTCCTCTGAGTAAACACATACTACAAACTTTTGTGGTCCATGTACATATCAACATGCACACCATACAGATAATGTCTCTAGATTTTCAAAGAAAACACCACAACAACTTATTCAAGATCATGGGTTGGGTAATTTTTTTTTATGAGGCTTAGGATGCCTAGAGGCATAGGATATGACCTTACCTCTCTTCATCAATACAAAACCCAAACCAATTCTGGAGGCAACACAATACATCACAAAACCATCTGTACCATCAGGTAGTGCTAAGATTAGGGCTAAAGTGAGTTGAGTCTTCAACTCCTGAAAACTCTTCTCGTAGAAATCTGACCACTGGAACTTAACTTTCTTTTGGGTCAGTCTAGACATAGGGGATGTAACGGATGAGAAACCTTAAAAAATAGCAATAATAGCCAGCTAAACCCAAGAAACTTCTTATGTTAGGCTAATTTCTTACGACTTCTGTCTTTTGGGGATCGACTCTAATTCCATTGATGGAAATAATATGACCAATAAAGGCTACTGATCTTAGCCAAAATTAACATTTGCTTAATTTGGCGAACAACTGACAATCTCTAAGAGTCTGTAACACAATTCTAAGATGGCCTGCATGATCATCCTAACTATGAGAGTAGACAAGGATATCGTCTATAATGACTATGACAAACATGTCCAGATACTGTTTGAACACTCTGTTCATCAAGTCTATGAAGGCTGCTGGGGCATTGGTTAGCATGAAAGACATCAGGAATGAAATATAATTGTGCCTTAAGACTTTCAAATTTTTATAGCTTATAACCTCTTTCATAATATTTCTACTTTAGGAACACATCGAGGGATACCTATCTTTCAAAGTATATTTGCTACTACATTCACTTCAAGAATAGTGCAAATTGTCATCTCACAGATTTATCATGTATTGCTATCACATTCACTTCATAGAATGAAGCATATTCAATGGACGAGTTCCATGACTTTTCATCAGAAACACATTATTTTGCCTTAGCCATCTTAATATTATCAACATGGGTCATTGAGATTCAAATTCAATGTCATATCCATGTAAAGGCCTCTTAGGCATAGATTCATATTGTTACTTGAACCCAATATCTCATCATCATGGTGCATTGGGACTATAACCTGATGTCTTAATGCAATTAATGCATTACTTAGAGATTTCTCCCTTTTTTTCTCTAAGTATCTTTATTTATAATCACGGTCAATCGTTGAAATAGATCCACATTCGGTGGTCAACTTTACTTTATCGTCTAAGTGAATATATCCACTCTGCTGAATAGCAAGCAAAATTATTGCTTCTGCATGCCAGCACCAAATCTGTCAAGTAATAATTAAAATACTAAATCAAGAATAAAGTAAAAGATTCTCAGTACTTACCTGACATAGCCAACGTTTTTCACCTTTTCTCATAAATTATTTTTCTTATTCAATATAAATATCTTATAAAGAATAGTGAAAACATATACTTAATTGCATCACATTTCTGTAATGCATGGATGGCACTGTCGCTCAAGGGCATTCATATTTATGTGACTTAATTTCAATGAAATATTAGACACTCATGCTAATAACGTGTTATGAAATATAAAGCAAAGAATAAGAAGAATAGAAAGGGAAGAGAGAACGATTATTATTTCTTTTGAGAGATCTTTTGATGGGGTATCATTACATGAATGAAAAAGCCCTTTATTTATAGGGAAAACTAACCTTGGGATTTTGTAACTTTTCCATAAATATACATTCACAATATATGGTAAAGTAGGCATTAACTATATATGGTAAGTAGACATTCACTATATATAGTAATATATTTATAATAAGAACAATTTTTCAAGTATTTTAAACACATTTATTGCATTAAAGTACATATTAAGAAATTGAACCAAAAAAAAAAGTAAAATACATTGATCCTTCTTCCAGTGGTATCTTAAAATTTGAAAGTATAGATAGTAAGTAGAGAATCTAATTGTTCTATGCTGTACTTTCACTACTTTGATAAGTAAGCAAAGTACACCAAGGGTTTTAAACAAAAACCGCAGCTGTAAGTTCAAGTTTTTCATCGGTGATTGTTGTTCTTCTCTTCACCACAAAGGTTTTATGTACATTGAATTTTGTATGTAAATGTTTTTCTATTTTTTCCTTCTTGTTGCATGATTTTGTTGTTGTGTGGAGAATTTTGTTTATTGTTTTTATGTTAAATTTTTTAAGGAAACGGATTCTTGTTTCATTCTTTTTGTTTATTGTTGTTGTTTTTGACAACAATAATGTTCGGGCCAGCTTTTGTGTATCTCGACTAAATCTATCATATACTTGCCACCATTCACCAGCAAAAGATACGAGGTAACTCTGTCCACCAAGGCTACGACAGATGAGAAGAATCACCTGGTGTTTTTGTTGTTGTTGCATGGTTCTGTGACAGTTGTTGTGTGGAGAATTTTGTTTGTTGTCGTTCATCTATTCAGTTGAAAGGTTTTATGTACATTGAATTTTGTATGGAAATAGTTGCTAGTGAGAGGTGGTAGGTATCCCGTGAAATTAGTAGAAATGCATGTAGGCTGGCCCAAACACCACAAATTTCAAATAAAAAAAGGAGAAGAAAATTTTGTTCACAAGTGAATGGATATTTCTAGTGTTCCATTTTTCTACTTTTTTTGCTAGTAATAGTTTTATTTGTTTTTGTTTTATGATTATCTATTAGATCTATGTTTGTGTTTGAGAACTTTATTTTTGTGGGTTTTTGTTAATAGATTCAGAATTCTGAAACCCTAAATTTTTGACTAAAAAAAATAAATCTTAGGCTTAATTCAATGCTAAAAGCTAGTACGTGAGGGGAGAATTGTGTAAGACTATATAAGGAGACTAAATTTCTATCTTATGAATGATGTGGGTCGTGGGGCTCAAACACCCCAGCATACCCATAACTAGACATCTGGAACATAGGTAATATATGAATTGGGGGGGGGGGGGGGGGGGGGGTAGGACAATATTGGAAATAATGAATTGGGATGGGACTGACTCTGATAAGTCCAAAGATAGCTCATAAGGGCAGGATTGTCCAAATCCATATAAGGAGATCAAATTCCCATCCTGTGAATGATGTGGGACTCTAAAATTATTTTGTACCCAAAAAAATATTGTGTTGAACCTACTCATATAGGTTAAAAGGGAGGATTTTCTGAGTCTAGTGTTTCATTTCCTACTTTTATACTACTATTGGTTTTATTTGCTTTGATTGTATGATGGCTTTATGACATTTGTGTGGAGGACTTTGTTTTTGTGCTCATCAAGTAGATTCGGAATTGTAAAATCCTGAAGGATTCTCTCCTGCTTACTTTCTAGCGAAAAAGAGAGAATTATTTTGTACCCAGTGGAATCCTTCCAAAAGCCATCACATTAAATTTGCCCGTATAGGTTAAAGGGGAGAAGTTGATGAGTCTAGTGTTTTGATGTCCCCAATGAGCTGCTCCTCAGAGTCTTTGCTCTAGGTACTTACTGCAATATTTTATAGTACTGAGGTTGATTCGCAATGGGCTTATTGTCATGATTCCGTTAGTGTTTTGGTGGTCCCAATAAGCTGCTCCTTTCTAGAGCTTTTGCTCTAGCTACAGTAATATTGTATGCTATAGTAGATAGGCAATGGGCTTTTTGTAGTGATTCTGTATGTACTTTCGCTCACCTTTCTGTCCCTCCAACATGATTATGCATTTTGTGTGGAAACCTTGAGTTTGCTTTCCTCCTTACAACTGTACAATAGTGAAACCATGAAGCAACTCACATTGTGGAGTATCTGATTTTGGTTCTTTATTTTTATCAGCTTGTTTTATTGCTGAGCAAAGGAAAAGAATGGTGTCGAAGTTGGCTTCTACAGAGGACGTGTTGAATGCATTGCTAGAATACTTAGTTGATCCTCAGTTGCCTTTTAATGCATCTGTCTTTAAGGAAGCTCCTACTCTTTCTCAGCAGCAGTCTGTAGCCACACAGGTCTTCTATCGTTTCCTCTCACCCTTTACTAAGAATGTGGGTTCTCTATTTACCTTATATACTCATTGCATTGCATTCTTTTTGACATGATCTCTGACCCTTGACATTTCAAAAAAGGAAGCACGCCTGATTTAAAATTTTTATTATCAGTTAGAGGCAGTATTTAAGAATTTTTATTATCAGTTTGGACAAAACTAGTTTAGGATCGAGGTTGTTATTTCTATTTGTTAATCTGTTTCCTGGTTCATGTGGCTTTTCTCCTCTCCGCTGTATTCCTTTATGTGAAAAAATGTTGTTTTTTGACATAGGTAACAATATAATTAATCATCGGCACACTGATTGTGCAAAACACATTTACAATTCCCAAAAAGAAAAAAAACTCCTTACAAGGATCCTGTGGTACCTTTGAAGGGTTCAACATCATTGAATAATTGTTTATACCAAAAGTGAACCAAAAACAAATAGTTCATCTTGATCTTCTGTATAGTGTTTTAGTTATCATCAAAGCATCTTAAGTTTCTCTCGTTCCACATAGTCACCGCACATACAGGTACTATTTGCCTCATTTTCTTGGTCTAGAAAATCCTCTAGCACTATTCCAACATCCACCTGATGTCTTTGGCATATACCATGTAACTCTGTTTTTTTTAAGTAAAATAACATTGAAGTATGGATCAGCTTTCGCCACTATATAAAAAGTTGTAAGTTTTCCAATATTACCTCTGGCTAACTTTTGAATTCTTTTCCTTGTTCCTTATTTCCTTCTTTGGTTGCATGTTGTTGTGATGCTTTACAACTACTACGAGAGGAAGCAAAATCCACAGGCGCAATATTTAGATTTGGAGTCAGTTTGCAAGTTGGCCATAACTCTGAGGCCGGCGTTGATGTCATAAATGAAGTTCATGGATCATCCTGATCAAACTGCCTCCAAGGACATGAACAATGATCTCTCGGTGGCTGAAAATTAATCCAAGATGCTTGCAACATATCTTGTGATTTGGATACCTCAAGAGATGTTCCATCGATAAAAAGATGGTTAATTTCCAAAGTTTCTGTCTTATTGCTAGACTCTAAGAAAGAAACTTGTTCTCTGCTTCTTATTTCTGTCACTGAAGGGGTTCGGTCTCTCATCGAAAAAAGTCTTGAGCTTCCCACTTTTGAAATAGAAAGTACGATGGAGAGAAAAAAAAAGGCAAACCTGTATAAGACCAGTGACTATAGAGCAAAATGATGATGACTCTGACTTTCAGCAGATTGTATTTTTGGCTATCAAGGATGCAACAGGTACGTAAATTTCATAATTATATTTGAAATATAGTTCTTTATTGGCAAAAGTAATTTGTGGCTAGTCTGCTCAAGATTAACCAGACAATCATAAGTTGATTTCCTAAGTTGTTTGAATTCCTTTGCTAGCGATAAGTCTCTTAAATGAATTGATTAACAGAGATGATTCACAGAGCATTGACCTATACAGTTGGAACTTTCTAGAGAAAATTGAAGAAAATATGTCTTTTAAGTCTTGAATGAAAGATTGGTGAAATTGACTAACTTAAAGGGTCAAACATCATTAGGAAACTTGATTAAGTTAATTATGGACTTGATTAATATTTTCCAAACTTTCTAATCTTTTCAAAAATACAAATCAACCCACACCCCTCTTTAATCAAAATCAATCAGTCTCTCTTCCCTCCCTCTCTCGACAGCTTCTCTCAACTCTCTCCCAACCAACAGTTCTGCAAAATTCTTCCTTCAAACTCCTGTGACTTCAACTTCTGGCGAAAAATAGTCAAATGGGTAATTCATTTGATGTACAATATGTTAAAAGAATTCCTCAACAAACCATTGGTAGCCTGTAAGATTAAGTGTCTTGATTTAGTTTCATTTCACATTTTTCACAATGCTTTCATGAACTGCAAGATATGGATTATCTATTTTTTTAAAACGCAGGGATTGTGGTCTTTTTGTTGCCGCGTACGCCGAGTATTTGAGAGATAGATTACAAGTACCAAATGATGGACTTGATATCGGATTACTCCACAAAAGATATTTTGCTCTTTTATGGAAATACGGAGAAGCGAAAGCTCAGAAGCCGTATGCAAGCGACATTAAAGATCCACGACGACCAAAGCCGAATTCCGCAACACTGGATAAAGAACAACTTGTCCATATTGAGTAGATCTTTATATCTTGAGTCTGTTAATGTAATAACCTATTCTCCTTGATTTAACTTGTTGATTTATTTGTAGAGTATATCATTCATAACTATAATGATTTTTTTACATTTAATTTATTTATTGAGTTATTTCATGTAATTTTTGAAGGCTTCAACTTATTTTATGCAGTCTATGAATATAATTTAATCTTTAGTTTTGAACATGTTAATTGAAATGGAATAATAGATTTAAATATTGCAATAGATAATACATCTGCTGCAACAAATGCCATTTCTTATCAAATAGATTTAGACATATGTTGCAATATGAGATGCAACACGTAGGTCATCTGCTAGAAATTATATAACAGGTCTTCCTACTTTCTTAAATTTTTTCAACAGATTACCTATCAGTTGCAACAAATAGATTTTATGTTACAACAGATAGAATATCTGTTATGATAGACAGACTAGGAAATATCTATTAATACAAAAAATGATAAATCTATTCCAATAGATAATCAATCTGTCACAAGAAGTACTATATCTGTTACAATAGATATACTATCTATTGTATTAAAAAAAATCAACTATCCGCAAACATAAACATTATTGCCACTGCATGTAAAGTGAGGTGGCTTGAAGTAAAAAATAGTTATCGTCTTCGTCTTCGTCTTTGTACATATTCTTCTTTATACACGGGCTCCAACCATTTAGTTAGGTTATCTTCTGGAAATTATATAACAGGTCTTCCTACTTTCTTGATTGTTCCAATAGATTACCTATCAATTGCAACATTTGGATTATATGTTGCAATAGATTCTATATCTGCTGTGACATACAGATTGAGAATCATATGCATAATGCAACAAATTACTAACCTATTCCAATAGATAATCAATCTATCACAATAGGTATTATATCTATTACAACATATATAAAACTTGTTGCATTATAAAAATTCAACTTGGCCAGACATAAAATTTTTTGCCACTACATGTAAAGTGAAGTGGCTTGAAATGAAAAATTGTTATGGTGTTCGTTTTTGTCTTTGTACATATTCTTTTTTATACACTGGCTCCAACCATTTAGTTAGTACCCCATAAGACTAGACCTATTGTATCTTTCCCACATTGGCGTTGCACATACCGGTCATTTCTGTGTCGGTCAGCAAACAATCGATATATGCAAGTGAGTACGGCCCGCACACTGCACCGATTCTATTTCACTGGAGCTTGATTTTATTATTTTGACCTTCAAAAACCCATGATTCCTTCCTCAAGATTTCAGCCCACAAATGATCCATCATCTTACTCTGTGTCAATAACTTGAGCAACAACTTCAAGAGTGGCTGCATATGGGTTAAAAACTTGTCCATGCTAAAGAATGGTAAGTTGCAGTCATAAACCTTAATTTTTCTCTCATGGATTAGTATCAAAACAGTGAGAAAATATTTTACTTCCATATTCATGAATGCTAGGATGCTCTTTGCCTTGGTCCAGCTCTTGCCACGTGGATATGGCCTCTTCCCCCTAACATATTTAATCGCTTCTTCATCCCACTGAAACGTAAAAAATGACTTATCAAATCCCAAGCCACTAGAATCAGCTAGCTCACGGATATTATCATACCTGTACTTGAAATTGTTGTAGAAGTTGAGGTCCATTATCCTATAGGCAGCATCATAAGCATCCAGGTACGCTAATTTGCTTCCCCTCATGAGGCAGAGAATTTCATTAACATACTGTGATATAAGAAGATAATTTTTAAATTGGTTGGTAATTGTAAAGAATAAAAACACAGTGGAAATAATCCAATGCAGAGGGATCTCTGAATTAGTTCACAGATTACCCAATCAACACAACTTATGCAACAGATGTGTATTATGTTGCAAAAGAATACCAAGCTGTTGCAATAGATTACATATCTACTGTGTAGATTCTTATTCATAGAGTATATTGGAAGGCTAGGTTAGCAAAAGTAATCTTACATTTTCCTCGTACCACTAATGAATATTTGCCATATTCGTGAAGTCTTTGGCGGCAATGAATGCATGATGTATTCATTTTGAACCTTCGTATTGTCATTCATGATTTCTTCCAGTTCCTTCTTTTTCTCCTTGCCAAGAACCATGAATATATCTACCTTCTTCAGCGGCCCCTGAACTTTAATAACTCTTGGAGCGGGAGGAGTTACAATTTTTGATGATTTCAAAACGAAGAGAATTTGTCCAATTTTTTTCTCTTCCTCCTAACCCGCCACTGTAGGAGTGCATGGCTCCCTCACCTTGTTGTATGGTATGAAACCCCTCATGGATTTCAACTTCTCAAAAACTTCAGCAATAGCCTTTAGCTTTTTAAAGAGTTTATCCTCTTTATCCTTGCACACTTTCCATTTGCAATGAGAACATGAGGGTGAAGAGGGGTGAGAGAGACCACTGTAATGGTGGGAGGAACCGATGTAGGGGTGAGAGGGAACCATGAAAGAGGTATTTTCAAACGTATTTATTTTTTGCTGAGCACCAACATGATCATAATCACGACTAGCAGCAGCAGAAGCATCAGGATGGCTGCCACCATTATAAACAACTCCACCACCAACACCCCCAGAAGAAGCACTCAGATTTGTTGCAGTTTGAGGTTGGTCATGATGAGATTCAACATTAGGATAACCTTGCCTAACTGCTCTTCTTATAGTTATTGCTCCAGCTAATTTCTTCTTTATTAGCTTCACCATTAGCTCTTCTTTTGCATCAACAAGACCCAGAGTAAGAAAAGAAGTCATCCCCAACTTATCAACGGTAGGCACGATCCAAGGATGCACAACCTATAAAAAATACATGAGGCATTTAAATCATATAATAATAATTTGCCGTCAGTTGGGTTACATGGATGTTAACACAGCCAACTTATGCAATAGACGATCCAGTTGCCAAAACAACTGATCTGTATGTCACAATAGATTGATAGTATATTGCATCCAATTACACATCTGTTGCATAATTTGGATAAGATGGGTAATCTGTTAAGTTAGGTTCAGAGAACCAGAGCAATAGATGGTTAATCTATTGCAAAATATGGATCATCTATCGCAACAGATTACCCATATATTGCACTTGTTGCAGTTGATAGGTAATCTGTTGCAACAGAAGACTCATCTATCGCAACAAATGGAACACAGATTGAACATCTGTTTCAATATCTTTCTTTAAGTTAAATAATTTTAATTGAAAGAAGGCGTACTACATCCTCCAAAGGGTTAAATAGATCATCTACCTACTCCTTAATATTTTCTTTCTACCCTTTCCAGCCACCAACCACCTAAGGATTCTTGGATGAGAAACCTCATCTGGGTAATCCTTGAACTGCTTTTGGAGGGGAGGAATGGATTCATATGCCCAAGCCTAAATAAACAAGAAGTAAGCAAAAAAAGTCATAATAACCATATTCATTATAAATTAATGGATGAGTAAAAATAGCGATTAATTTTACCATAAAAGCCCAAAGAAAGCCATATAATGTGATCGTCCCTGTGGATAGCTTTGTCAGTAAATATTGGACAGTCAAGTAGTAGCTGTGTATCCCTAGGGATAGTCAATAAATTTTTCAAAATCATTAGCAAGCGCCAACAAATCATCTTCTATGACTTTCTTGGTGTCTCTTGCCAATAAAACAGAATGGACAAATCAAATTAAGCACAACTTCTCCCTGCAATGCTTTAGTATGTATTTATCCTCGAGATCTGCCATCAAATCCTGTTCTTTGTAGCTACTATGTCCAACAATGCCCAACAACCCATCTTTTTCCTTTGTGTTTATTGGCCCCTTTGTGTGGTGTTTCCTTGATGAGAGGTTCTTCTGGATGATTGTATCTCAAGCCCATAACTATGGAAAACTCGTTCAACTTAAAACAAACCGGCATGCCACAATAGTTGATCTAGATTTCATCCATCTTTTTTTCACACTCCTTCGGATCTTTATCATCCCCCTTGTACTTGATCCAGTGCTTGAGAAGATCATATACCATGCTCATTGGAAAACTGAGAGTGCAGTCCTCAGAAAGCTCAAGAAAGTATGCAAAGTATCTCTTGTTAAAAAGTCCGCCTATATTTTCATTCTTCATAATTCTCCTTAATTCATTCTAACGTTTCCCTATTTGGCATTTAAGTACAAGATCACCACTTACTTTTTCAGGGCTATCCATTGGCATCGCAACTCAAAACCTGTCGATACTAATGGTTTTGACAAAATAATTCTTGGATTTTGATATTATTTTATGCCCCATTGGTGAGAAGGAGTTTATCACTTTCCTCGACTTCATTTTTCCCCGACTAAGATTGTTCAGGAAGTTTCTCCGAATCTATCTGTACTCTATCCAGTTTTGTTGGGTGGTTAGAAGTTGATCCACTTTCAGTTTCTTTTCTTTTGGGAGACATCTTTTAAATAAAAATAATAGAAACACAAAAAATACATTGCATTTGATGTCTGCATAATTTTAAAAAAAGAAGGTAAGACAAATTTCAACAAATTATTCTACTCCACATTACAAAAAATACTCCAACGGATAACCCATCAGTTGGATCAGATGTAGAATCTGTTTGAAGATCTATTTAATATCTTCCAACAGATATCCTAGCTATTGCAATAGATGGACCACCAACACCATAATCAATGCAACCACTAATTCCACCAAGACCACCACCAATGCCACCAATACCAACACCAAGACCACCGATAACACCACCAAAAACACAAATACTAACTCCAACAATAACATCCAACAACAACACCACAAATACCATCCAACAATACCATGATAGTCAACAAAATACTAAGACAAAAACTAGGGTTTTCTCAGGTGCTTCCTACTTTTTTAGCATCAAAACATAAAATTGTTAACCCATTCTATAAGATAATTCAAGTAAAAGTTTTCTTTTTCATCATTAACTAAAAATCCCTAATTTTTAGAACAAAAAAGAAATGTAGAACTCTTCTCTAACACTGTTACCTATAAAGACACAGAAAATGATAGATACAAGTGAGAATGAAGTCAAAAATAACAACTGTGTGGTCGGAAATGGAAAGAAAATTGATCCATTTTGAAGGGTTGAACAATATATTGAGTAGTTGTTGTCTGTATTGTTAAGAGAGAGATAGAGAGGGGCGATAACTTGAGATTTAAAATGAGGAAAAGTTTTTCTCACAATGGATGATTTGTATGCATTGATTTGTAATTTTGGAAAAGAATGACAAGTTTTGAAATTATTAATTTGGTCTGAATTGATCTTAATTAATTTTTAAAATTTCAAGATATATAATAGTTTTTAAAACCCCAAGTTAATGATAGCTCATTTCAACTCAGAGTGATCGATCGACGACCTGAGTTGGGATGAATGTAATACCAACGCTAATTGCAAAGACTAAATTGAAGTTTTAGTTGACCCTATGAACTCATTCATTCATTCCTAGTTCCACCTAAATCAATTTAGGTACCATTAATCTTAATATTAAGTTAATGAGAGCTCATTCCAAATCAGAGTGATCGATGGATGACCCAGGTCGGGATGAACGCAATACCAACACCAATTGCAAAGACTCAATTAAAGTTGTATTTAACTCTATGAACTCATTCATTCATCCCTATCTCCACCTATCAATTTAGGTACTATTAATCTTAACATTAAGTTAATGAGAGAACATTTCAACTCAGAGTGATCGATCGATGATCCAAGTCGGGATGAACGTAATACCAATGCCATGTAATTGTAAAGACTCAATTGAAGTTGTTGTTGACCCTATGAGCTCATTAATTCATCCTTAGTTTCACCTAAATCAATTGCAATAAAATCTATTGGAATAAATGACTAAGCTGGTAGAAATTTCTAATAGATATTCATATCTATTGCAATAAATGACATATCTAATTTAATTATCACATAGACATTTGGATCTATTGTGATAGATTACTGAGTTGTTGAAAATTTTCATACAGATATATATCTGTTGGAACATTTGAGATATTTGCTTTAATTATCAAATAAAAAGGGATTTTTAAACAAATATTTCTATCTGTTGTAACAGATGATTGTGCTTTTGGGATTTTAAATAGATATTGCTATCTGTTGCAACATATGACATATCCGCTTGAAATTTTTTTTCTTTCAATTTTAAATCAAGCTTCTATCCGAGTAGATAAAGTAGCATGTACTACAAAATGCAGTAAAAAATGAAGAGTTTCTTTTTTTTGGATAACTCAAAAATGTGTTCATTGAGTAGTATTATCTTGTTTTTTCAATGTCACTAGTTTTCCTCGTGCCCCTAAAATTATTAATTATATTAATTAATGAATATTGAAACCCACATCTACGTACACGATACATCTAGAATTACCTCATCTCTCTTCAGCTTTAGCCCTAAATTTATTTTACTCATCTCTTATCTTTTCCTCTCTAGGTTAGGGTTATCACAACCTTTTTTCTCTCTTCTTTCTTTTCTCTTCTCTTTCTCGTAAAGATCCTTTCAGATCTAAATCGATCCATATCTTTCCTTGACTGAAATTGTTGTTTTGATCCCCTTTTGACGTTAAGGTATGGTTAACTATTGCTCTTTCATTCTCATCTTCTTCTTTGCAAGTTATTTACATCTGTTTTTTTATTTAATTACTATTTACCCATATGATATTTATTTAAAAAATTTGAAGGAACTTTTAAGTGTTGAATAAACAAATTGAGAATTTTTATTACAATATGCGAAAAAAGTATTCTGTTGAGAGAAGTTTAAAAGCCTTGTTGCCAGTATCATTTTTTTGTATTTATTTTGTTTGTTTCTTTGTTTTTTTATGCTGCTATTGTGTTGTTGGTGGGCTTGGCATTGTTGGAAGTTATGGTGTGTTGTTGTTAATGGTGTTGGAACAAAGGATGTTGCTTCTTTATTATTGATGATGTTGTTGATGGTGTTGGAACAAATGTTGTTGATTCTTTGTAGTTTATGTTGTTGTTGATGTTGCAATAGAAAAAACAACTATTGGAACAAATTAAACCACCAGCAAGGCTATTTTGATGTATTCCAACAGACTCCACATCTGTTGAATAGATGAATAATGTTCTTTCTGTGACATCAATTTTTTTCCTCTTCTTTGTAGATATAAGAAACTGACAGTTGATTAACTTTTGCCCGACCATCAAAAGAGGCTACAGTAAATATGAGTTTGGAGAAATACGTTGTATGCAGATGGAACCACTTCATATGTGGGAGTTATGTATTACTGATAATATTATCGTGGAAACACACATAGAGTACACTGATTTTGTGAATGTTGTTTTTACCGATTAGTCATAGATCATTCAAACAAGATATCTGCAATTTTACAATTAAGTTTGGTAGTTCTGAACTGATAAGGCCTTGAGACCAAGAATAGTTTTGATACCCTGTTAAGATTTAATATCGATTGTTGCTCATGTTTATTTGTCAAGAATTATGAAGGGATCTAGTTTTAGTGTCATTGTAAAGAGATTCAATTGAAATTGGACTAACTTTTAGGGTGCATTGGACTCTGAGAACTCCTTTGAAGCCTAGCACTACATCTAACTAGAACTAAAATCCAATATAGTTACTACCCTAGCCTAAATTTATATGGTTAGGTTGCTCAGGGTGATGATTATACGCCAGAAGGTGCAGTAGGAGAATGCCTTTGAGGGAAAATGGGTGGTTGATAAAAGACTATATCATCTGAGAGATAATTGAAGAAGAGACATAGGGTAGAAAGTAACTTCTAGCGAATCTGGAGGATGAAATAATCTTAAAACATGAGAAATCTACATCAAGTGCAAATATTAAAGTGTATCGGGTAATGAAAAATCCATCTGTTGTTTCTCTAATAGAAAAATAGTGTAGATGGTTACTTTGTTAGGGAGCTGCGACTAGGTAGCGTGGTCGGGATTATAACCTAGATAAAAAATAGCAGAAGACCTAGAAAGCAACCTTAAGTGTATCAAGGGTTGAAATGATGTACAATAAGTCTAGAAAACTTGCACAAATAATAACTGCAGTTAATGTAAGGAATCTAAATGAAGGCGACAATTTTTGAATTTTAAATTGCATCCCATGCCTTTTTGTTTGTGGTTCTGATTATGTCCACTGTTGTTGACCTGATTGGAACCACAAAAGTGATTGAAAGTCAAATTTAGTACCATCACTTCCATAGAAATATGGTTATACTTGATTGTGTTTTATAGCCTTAGCATGCTTTCAACATTTCTTGGAGAAGATTAGAGGCTTTCTCTAGTTTATGAATTTCGATAATTTTCAAGTTTGCCTCTAGTTTGCTGATTCTGTATTCAATCTTGTCATTGCTGTATTTGATGTTGATCTCGAGTTCCTGATCTTTTGTGATCTCGATAAGGAACACCACCTTCAATGTTGTGGCATTTTAGAATGTCTTCAAAATACTTTTTTTAGAAGCCTTAAAGGATACATGGAGGTTCGCTGTGTTTGTTTTAGGTCAAAATGTGTTGATGCACACTGAAGATGTGGTTCCAATAGTTGAACAACACTCTTTTACCGAGCGTTGCTCAATGCAGCTTGCTCAACCAAGTTGATGAATTACTAAGAAAGGAGTTACGTAGAGTGTGATCTAAACCTACTATACCAAGCCTACCAAACGTCACATAACTCCAGGCTTATTACCCTATCAAAAAAATTGGCCCGAGTTAGTGCATAAATCAAATGAGCTCAATCTCTTAGCCTTTCTGCTGATCGCTTTTCTCTAATATAGATGACAAGATATCTGCTATGAAAAAGTCTATACCGTTGCCAGAAATGCTTTCTAGGGCATAAATCTTTAGATGACATCAACAGTAATATTTCAATATCAAGTGATATTGAGAGATTCCTAGTCATGCCTTCCCAAGACTTTTGCTACGACAAGAATTTTTGCTGATGACAAGATATCCACCATGCAAAAGTCTACACCGTCAGTAGAAATTTTTGCTAGAGCGAAAGTATTCAAAAGGCATTACTAATAATCTCTCAATATCAAGGAAGTTTTGTACGAAAGTCTTTATTAGACATTTGAAAATAAGGATGTTTTTAGCAATGACTACACATAATTATCATCAACAACCTCACCAGATTCACTCCTCCTCGTACAAAAGAAAAGGGAAAAATATTTTTATTTGCATTCGCATGTTATTTATTTAAAAAACCAAACAAAGATGAATTAAATACTAGATTTAGTTCATCTTTGTTTGGTTTATTAAATAAATAACATGCGAATGCAAATGAAAATATTTCTACCTTTTTTTTGGTTTGAGGAGTGAATCTGGTAAGGTTGTTGATGCCATAATTATGTGTAGTCATTGGTGAAAACTTTTTTATTTTCAATTGTATTTTGAAGTCTTTCGTATAAGACTTCCTTAACGTTGAGAGATTACTAATAATGCCTTTTGAAGAATTTCTCTCTGGCAAGAATTTCTATTGACGGTGTAGACTTTTGAATGGAAAATATCTTATCATCAACAGAAATTCTTACCGTAGCAAAAGTCTTAGGAAGACATGATTAGGAATATCTCAATATCACTTGATATTGAGAGATTACTGTTGATGCAATTTGAAGACTTGCGCCCTGAGAAGTATTTCTGGCTATGGTGTAGACTTTTGCATAACAGATATCTTGTCATGTATATTGGAGAAGAGCGATCAACAGAAAGGCTGAGAGATTGAGCTTATTTGATTTGTGCACTAACCCGGTCAAATTTTTTTGATAGGGTAAAGAGATTGGAGTTACATTAGATCAAACGCTACGTAACTCTATGCTTATTAATTTATCAAATTGGTTAAGCAAACTGCATTAAGAAATACTCGATAAAATTGTGTTGTTCAACTATTGGAACCACATCTTCAGTGTGCATCAACATATTTTGACCTAAAACAAACAAAATGACCCTCCATGTATCCTTTAAGGCTTCTGAAGAAGGTGTTGTGAAGGCCTTCTTCAATGCCACAACTTTAAAGGTAGTATTCCTGATAACTCTATACCAACTTTAAAGACAACAGCGACCAGCTTAAATACAGAATTGGCAAGCTGGAGGCAAGCTTGAAAATTATCGAAATTCACAAACTAGAGCAAGCCTCTGATCTTCTCCAAGAAATGTTGAAAGCTTGCTAAGGCTATAAAACGCAATGAATTAATCCATATTTATAAGGAAGTAATGACACTCAATATGTCTTTCAATCAAGTTTGTAGTTTCGATTATGCAACAACAGTGGATCTAATCAGAACCACAGACAAGAAGGTATGAGATGTAATTTAAAATTCATAAATTGCTGCCTTCGCTTAGATTCCTTACTTTAACTGCAGTTGCTATTGACGCAAGTTTTCTAGACTTATTGGACATCATTTCAACCCTCGATGCCCTTAAACTGCTTTCTTGGTCTTCTTCTAGTTTTTATCTAGGTGATAATCCCGACCATGCTACCTAGTTATAGCTCTTTAGAAAAGTGTCTATCTATATTATTTTTATTTCAGAGAGACATCAAACGAATTTACATTACCGGATATACTTTCATATTTGTACTTGATTCAGATTTCTCATGTTTTAAGATAATTCCATCGTCCAGATTCGCTAGAAGTTACTTTGTACCCTATGTCTCTTCTTCTATTATCTCTCAGATGATATATTCTACCATCAACTCCCTTTTTCCATGCAGGCATTCTTCTTTGGCTCCTTCTGGCATATAATCATCTTCTCGATTAATCCTTCAATATAAATTTTGGCCAGGGGAATTTTTATTATTTTTTCATTCTTGTTTGATGCAGTGCGAGGCTTCAAAGGTGTTCTTGGAGTCCAATTCACCTTAAAGTTAAGTCTAATCGCTATTGGTTCTCTACAGTGACACCAAATATTAATCTCTTCTTAAAACTGGACACGCATAAACATAAGCAACAACCGTTAGTAATTCATAACAGGGTATCTGCACCATCTTCATGAGGCCCTCAGCCTTATCAATTCAAACCCATCTAACAACTGTACAATGCAGGATTTTTTTTGAATGATCAGTTCCTAATTGGTTAAAAACATCATTCACAAAAACATTGTACTTTGTGTATGTTGTCTCGGTGACCTTATCAGTAATACTTCTTAACTCACTCACATATGATAGTGGATCCATCTACATGCACCTTATTCTTCCTAGCCCATGTATAGCTTAAATTAAATAAATAGATGACTAGCAAGTTGAACAGACACCACATCTATTGGAAAAGTAAACTGATATATCCATCTATTGCAATAGATTGTCAATATGTTGTAAGTTATCTAACAGATGAAATATATTTTGCAATAGATTACCCATCCGTTAGATTTATTTTAAAGTAATTTTCTTTTCTTTCCGAAATACAATAAAAGATAAAATATTGTATTTAGATCTATTTTTTTAATTTACATATTTGAAAAGTCACGAGTTTTATTTAATTAAGGGATATGAAATAGTCATGACTTTTTATTTGACTAAGTCACCCCTTCTAATTCAATTATTTATAAATTGGTCCCTCCAGCCTCCTTTTCTTACACTCATTCGTTCATTCTACTACAATTACAATACAAATATGGCTGATCCAGATTCGTACAAGAAGATTCATATAGAGTCCTTGCGGAAACTTCAAAGGCAGTTTGATGAACTCTAGAGGGATTTGGCCTACTTTAGAGCCATGCTGAGGAGGACCGTGCTGCTGCCGGATGAAAATTGTCCGGTTGACAATAATAATAGTAATGATAATAATAATAGTACTAATAATAATTAGGTTATGTTTTTTGCTTTCTTTTAGCGTATGTATTTTCCTTTTTTATATCGGATCTACCTATAAGGGATTAAAAAATCTATGTATATGTTTGGTTTGGTTTGGTCGAATTTGAATTTTTATTTCTTATTTAATATTTAATTATCATTCTATATATTCCCTATTCTCAACATGTCGACGGTTGGAGGTAGGGATTGAGATCTTGTGGCAACAGAGGGTAGTGAAAAGTCATGATTCTCCTAAAAATGATTCGTAAATAAATAATAAAGAACTAAATGATATAAACAATTTATAACCGTAAAAGAAAGATAAATTAATTTTAAAAAGAGTTACAATATTGGATTAATTAAGCTATATGAAGATTGTTAAGAAAAATGTGAAACGTCGTGATTGTGACCTTCTGTCTAAACACATTCATCAAACAAACAACTTCGTTGATGCATCAAATTCCTTATCTGTTGCGACTGATAAATTAATTGTTAGAAGAAATCAAAAAAGCTCCTAAAACAGTGGTCAATTTGTTGCAACAGATGGTATATTGTTGTAACTGATAGGTTATTTGATGCAATAGATATACAATCTATTGTCATAACTCAATAAAAGAATGGTTATTATTTTATTGAAGAAACGGTTATTGAAAACGAGGTGTCTTTGATTTTTAAATTGAGAAAAAGGTTATTTAAATTTAAGAACTAATTAATAATAATAAGCTGAAAAGTCATGACTTGTCACAATAATAAAAAACTCACCATCTTGATTTAATTAAGTCATTTCTTTTCACAAAAAATAATAAGAAAATAAATGATAAACACAATTTAAATCGTAAAAAACTCATCAAAAATATTTTTGTTTTTAAATCTGTTTTATTAATTTATTTAATAGAAAAGTCAGCAAATTTGGATTAATGATATGATGATAATTGTTTTTTAAAAAGATAGATTATATGTTGCAACAAATAGATTATCTGATGCAACAGGTTATCTTTATTGCAACGGATGATATATCTGTTGTCACAGATAAGTTATCATATGCAACAAATATATAATCTATTGTCACAACTCAATATCAAAACGGTTCCTAGAAAGAACTAATTATTAATAATATTAAGCTGAAAAGTCATGACTTATCACATTATTGCTTAATTTAATTAAGTCATAGCTTTTTACAGTAATCAAGAATGTCTTTAATAAATGGAGGTGAATAATTGCACCTTTAAATCTATTCTATTAATTTATATAATTCAAAAGTCAGAAAATTTGGATGTCATGATGATAATTTGTTTTAAAAAAAAGATATATAGATTATATGTTGCAATAAATATATTATATGATACAACAGGTTATCCATTTGTTGCAACAGATGATATATTTGTTGTCACAGATGAGTTATCTGATGCAGCAAATATATAATCTATTGTCACAACTCAATATAAGAATGGTTCCTGTTAAGAACTAATTATTAATAATAATAAGCAGAAAATTCATGATTTATCACAATATTTTTTAATTTAATTAAGTCACAACTTTTCACAGTAAGCAAGAATGTCATTAATAATGGAGGTGAACAATTGTGAATTTTTGCCTAACACATTCAAGTTTAATCCTCTATAAATAGGTTCCTCCTTACTCAATAGTTCATTCTACTACGCTCTATTTATTCCTTGATCTTGTTACCCCTTCAACTACTTACTTTCTCTTCAAGGACTTGATAACTTTTCTTGTCACTGGTAAGTTTTTATCCTGCTTTTTCTGTAAATATACGCTGTATTACATTCAAATTCTTTCTTTTCTTTATTTTTTTACGTGTGTCTTTTGTCGACTTATGTGTTTTCTATATATGGCTGATCCAGTATGGGATGCCACTATTTTATGAGACGCCGTGCGGAAACTGCAGAAAGAGGTTCATGACCTGCAGTGGGAGTTGGCCGCCATCAAAGTAAGAATGTCGTGGGAGATTCGCAGGCTGAGGAGGGCACTGCTGCTGCTGGTTGAAGATTGTTTGGTTGGACGTACAAATAATAATAATAATTATGCTTTTTTTTTCTTTTACCTATGTATTTTTATTATTTTTGTTTAGTAAAAAATTTATGTTTGATGCATTTGATGTTTTAATTCTGATTTAATTTTCATGTTGTCTATTTCTTTTTCTTATCAAATGACATGTCTACAGTTAAGGAATAATTTGAATCCAGTATCAACAATAAAAGATAAACGTATGAGTTGAGTTATCTGTTGGGTTTGTGACAAGAGCTATATTTTGTTGTTCAAAATAGATTATTCATCTGTTGCAACTGATAATTATTCTGTTGCAATAGATTACTTATTTGTTGAAACAGATAACTAATCTGGTGCAATAGATTATTTATCTGTTGAAACATATTACTAATCTGGTGCAACAAATTATTAATCTGTTAAAAAAGATTACTAATCTATTGCAACAGAATACCCATCTATTCGATTCATATTATAGGCAACTAGAACCATAAACATAAATTCAAAATGAGTTTACTGTTGCAACAGAACATTTGTCTGCTGCCACAGATGATGGATCTGTGTAAATAGTTTTTGTTATGTTGCATTCATGTTTGCGTGTTAGATATTGTTGAAAAAACAGCACACTAGCAGTTACCTTGATGACAAATTCAACTAAAAAGCATAATTTGTCTTACCAAAGTCTCCTCTCAAGTAAATTTAAAAGTTAAAAGTGATGTATGAA
This sequence comes from Capsicum annuum, assembly GCF_002878395.1. Lineage (NCBI taxonomy): Eukaryota > Viridiplantae > Streptophyta > Magnoliopsida > Solanales > Solanaceae > Capsicum > Capsicum annuum. The sequence continues at coordinate 1,152,439 of NW_025843459.1, read as the reverse complement.
ACAAAATTTGACATAAAAAATTGGTCAGAGAGCAGCACTTGCAGTAACAACAACGACAATAGTCAACAAGAAGAATATGAAGATGATAATGAAGTATAAGATAATGATAATGAATCAAAAAATAATGAATAAAGAAACAACAACAATGAACAAAAAATATTACGAAGAGAGAGAAAATAACAACGGATGAGAAGAGAGAAAAACGTGCCTTTTTCCCTTCTTTTCCCATTATATTGACTAACATTTGGATTAAAGTGTAAATTTAAAAAGTTGTGGGTTATTTTAAAATTTTCCAAACTTTCTTAATCCATAATTAAGTAATTGTCACCTCCACTCAAATATTAAGACTTGTGTCACCTACAGCTCATTTTAAAACTTTTTTGTCACTTGTAGCCCAAAGCCTAACTTTCTGTTCCTGTTTCAGAAAAATTAACTGCTTGAGTTATAGGTAGTCCTGATTTAGAGAGAATTTTATGATGTATGATACTTTTCTTGATATGGAGCAGGTATTAATAGGTATGACCTTCTGACTTTGGATAAACATGTGGTGTATTTACTAACAAAAGAAAAGACAGTGCCTTGCTTTTACATCATGCAATGTACCAAATCAATCAATGAAGACCTTCAAATTCCTGTCAAGGAGTTTCTTGAGAGGTTAGTTGAAGTTGTATTAACTGATTTGGCTTATAGAATACTCTTTTTTAAAAAATAAAATAAAATTTCAAGGGTAGTGTAAAATATGGCTTTTTTGACAAGAACTCTTGTATCTTTAATTTTAGAATAGCTCATTTGTTTGATGATACTGCCACTTTTTTTGTTAAGAGATAATATGATGGCGGCATTAAATATGCTAAGTTTGAAGATCATAATTTCATGTTGTGTTGTTATGAGTCTAACATTGATAAACTTAGTCAAAGAACAAGCCCTAATTATTCACTACGTAAAGTAAAAAGGAATTATTGCTTATATATTTTGTCAGTAACATAAATACATGTATTCTGACATCTTTTTCTACTAGAGATGAAAAGTGATAACTGTTTGAAGGGTTGTGGCGGGTCTCTCCTCAACTCAGGGACCTAGTCCCAGATATAAACTCACGAAAAACACTAGGAGATACATAAAGTAAAAAGTGTAGGACAAAAGTAAATAGAAGGACACATGGTTTTTACATGGAAACTCCTTGTTCAAGGGAGAAAAACCATGACCTGCCTCTAGGATTTCTAAGTTCCACTATATCCAAGAAACTTCTTGAATACAGACTCCAAGGATTAACCTCCTAATCCTTTGTTTTCTAGAAACAAATCTATTACAAGGAAACACAAGCAGTAATTCTACTGCTTCAACCTCCATATACTTCTAACTGGATACTCCAAGCTAACTCTATCTTGAAACAATCACCTAACTCAAGATGATTACAAGAGGAAGGTTTGCACCTCAACACCTACTACAATCATAAGAAAATGCAGGCAAACATTTAAGATCTAAAATACAAAGACTTAACTATAACATGGAGATAAAAATACAACTCGATGGATAATTTATTTTGTGTGCTTGTCACTTATCAGAGATAAAAAAAAATAAGAAAAGGGTACTACGGGGCTTATTAAGAGGTATGGGGGGGGGGGGGGGGGTAAAGGAGCAGGGGCTATATTGGAAAAGAATTAGGAAGAAGTGTTAGTTGCTCGATCCACCTGCCTGAGGAGTATATTTGTTCTTTCATTTTTTGCAGCATAACCCTTGGAAATCTTGTGAGTCAAATTTTTATTTTTCGTAGTCAAGGCTTCAACTTCTTCACCCTCTTATGCAGTGCCACATTTTTTGCTTTCAACTCTCCATTCTCTTTGTGTACCTAATCCTATCCTTAAAGTAATAATCATAGCATCTTCTAAGCGGCTATGGCTGTCAGGACAGCTACCTCCCCTCTTAGCCCTTTTTGCACTCCAATCGTCTTAGACACAAAGGACTTAGGTTTCCCACTCTCTTGGGGATACATTCATTTTCTTCTAGGGTGGTAAAGTTGAACATCTATTTTACTAAACGTGCCTTTCCCTAGGCAAACACTCTTTTCAGCTTAAAACCATAAGGTCAAGCATGATTACCATCATTTGTGAACATGACAGTATTAAAATACTCAATAACAATTGTTGGGAGGTTCACCTTCTAATAGGTATACAATATTTCCATGAGATTTAGATCAGGCCTGTCACAGTACCTTTCATTTCAAATCTAGGGAGTAGAGCCCCGAGTACTACTTCAAACAATAGTTAATATTCACCTTTTAGAACCCTTTTGTTGGTAGTCTTATTGTTTAGGTAATTAATATCACTACACATTACCAAGAACCATGTAAACCCCTCTCCTGATCTAATAGACTTAATTCCTGCGGTTTGAACCCCAAGGATCATAGAAAGAGTATCTTCTTCTAATCCTATATCTACCCCATTGACTTGTAACGTTACATACAGATCATCATAAAAAAACCACCAAGTTATGGTAGAACATTCTCACCTCTTACATATGTAGCTGGGGATTAGGTGACTCAAAAAAATTTTCCTAATTCTGAAACTTTACCTTGTTAAGTAATTACTTCATATCGGGCATGTCAGCAACAGTTGGATTAAAAACTCTTTCTCTTAAGACTTCTTGAGTATTGATAATCTTCTGTATGGATTCTTGAAAAATCCTTCTCTATGGATGGCGTAGCTTTTTTTATGAACCCTTTTCCCTCACAGTGGACTCAGAAACATTTGAGGTTCTCACAGATTTGAAACTGGGACCTGATCCCTTATCCTTAACATCAACTAACCTTCTTATCTTACTGGTGAAACTGGGCACAAGACTTTGCCCAAACAAACTTTTTGCTTTTGTCTTTGAGGAAATTCTTACTTTTTTCACTTTCTTTTGAGAAAGAGCAGTATGTTTTGTAACATCATAGTAATGGGACTCATCCTCAGAGTTACTTAATCCTTAAAATATTCTTTTAATCTCACTATCAGTATCACAAGTATCTGGTTCAACTATATCAATTCTGCATTTCTTTGAAATTCTTCTTTCTTTAATACTGCACTTGATCCTCTCCAGCACTTCCATTCTTTTATTCCTGATACTTGACCCCATCTCAGGAGTTAAGGAGGTGGATCTTTTCTTTGATGTTCTCCAGGACAGCGGTTCATTATCCTTAATATAAATACCACCCTATCTACCTTCATTGTTACCAGATAGATCAAGGAAGTACTATATTTTCATCATCAGTGTCTTTAGGGAGATTTTTTCCATTTAGTGAACAAAACTCATGGAACAGTTAAGTCATGAACCTTTTTCTCAGAAGGATTGGCACTAGTATTCCTTTTTAAGGAAGAGTCACTGGGTCTGTTTATTTTTTTATAAGAGTTATGAGTCTTGGCAATTTGTTGGAGAAAGCGAGAAGTATATTCAGTAATGAAAAAATGTTCCTCTGAATCTAAAGTTACTGAGGGAGTGTATATTACTTTTAAAGAAAGATGCTCATCTTTTTTAGAAGAAGAACATGAGTAAGACATTTTTATGGGGATTGAAAGGACAGTAGTATATGGGAGATTCAAGCCTCTTATTTTCTGTAAGAGTGGTTTTGGAACTAAAAAGATTTAATGATGTTAGAGAATTTTTGAAAATGAGAGAGAAAATGATAAAATTTTGAGTTTTATATAGGTAATGAAAGTATCGTTGGGATAAAAAATGCAATACATTTGAAGAGGTGTGTCTGATCAGATAGACACATCTATTGAGTTTAGAGTACAAGTGAAATATTTTAGAATAGGCGAGAACATGACGTGACACAGTTATTAAATATTTAGAACAATCATTATTAAGGAATAACAAGTGTTACTAACTTGATTAGGAACCTGGTCCCTAAGCAATGCTAAAAACCAAATAGTTTGGTCTTTATCACGCTGCTTTTATATCTTTTCTTTCTTTCCATGGGTGTATATCTGCAAAGATATGAGATCAAATTAGACATGCATAACATATTGTAACCTTGATACATGCTTACGAATTCATACCCATAAATGAGGAATCATGACGGTCTCCTACATCGAATTGATTACAATGGCTCTACTCTTTCTTGTGTCATTTAACCAGTTCCCTATTGTCCTTTTGGTTCTTTAATTTCATCACAACAGAGCCATGTCTCTCTCAAAGGCCTTTCAATAAGGGTGATTTTAAAATTTTCAGTCAACTGCTCAGAGCAACTAATATTATCATCTTTGTTCCAATTTCTCCCCCTTGTTGTTCCCTGTATCATTAATCACTTATAAGCTTTAGGAACCCATTTGATTCTGAGTTTCAAAAAAGGTCACAATGGAAAAATTAGGCTTTCCTTTGTCTAGTTAGGTAGTCTGTGTTTCCTCCTTTTGAGTACTATTAAGCTTTTCTTTTACCTTAGATCTGCAATTTTGGAGGAGGAAATCTCTTTTGAGTGATTATTTATTTGGCTACTACACCCCAAATTTGTTCTGTTACTAGATTCCTGGCTATCAAGATTGGTCATTGCTTGTGAGGATGAGGTCACTTGAGAGATTTATTAAGTTTTGTTTTTACCCTAGTTAGTTCCTTCTCAAGAATGGATTTTTTATCAGATGAGGCATTCAGGTCTTCCTTGGCATTGATCAGTTCTTCTTCCAGACAAAACTAAGTTCTAATCCCTTCACCTTTACCCTTGGAATCCTGCTTTGAGATTTCCTCTACTTTCTTATTTAGTATTTCTTTTTCACATTCAAGAGTCTTACAGGTGGCTAGATTCTCAACAACTTGTACATTTAGTTTCACTAGTTTTTTACACTTTGCCAATTTTACCTTCAACCTTTTCTTTTCATTTGTGAGTTTAGCCACTTGAATGTTTAGATCAATTTCTTCCGCCTCACATTTTTCAAAGGCCTCCTTCATATTTTCCTTGTCTCTGGTAAGATCATTCAAAGAGTTAATCAATACAGAGATAAGAGAACTCAGCTTACTCAGTGAATAGTCCTTCAGATTTTCTTTGATCTCAAGGAGAGTGATTGGTTTCTTTTCCTCATTATTGGTATCTTTTATTAGAGAAAAAATAGAGTCAAACACTGATAATTTTTCTTCCATTACTAAAATAGAAGCTTATTCTCCTTAATCAGAATTACTTGATGAGTCCCCCAACAAGTGGCCAATACTTGATAGACAACCTTGTCTGCTTAAGACTTCTTTCCAAGCCTTTTACGAGCCAGAAACTTCTTCTTTTCTATACCTACATCTTATTTAGCATGTTCCTTGTAATATATTTTGTGCATGGTACAATCTTTAATATAGTGTCTAAGCTTTCAACATCTGTGGCAAGTGTCACGTCGTTTTCCTTCCTTTGGGGTGCTGTTTGAATCTTCACTTATGGACAAATCCCCTGACTTCCTCAAGGCTTGGAGAACCCTCTTGGCAATATAGATTATCTCTTCATATTCAGCCTTGGTAGATCTTTTACATCCTTAAGGACCGAATCCTTGTCAATTTTGGGCTCAATCTTTAGCTTTCCAAGCTTCTTCAGCATCTTATAGGTTTTGAGATTATCGATTAGCTTATCCATTTGAATTTTATTCATATCCCTAGCTTTTGTGATGACATCAACTTTTCCTTCCTATCTCTTGGGCAGAATGCTTAAGAACTTCCTAACTCGTTTGTGAGTTTGAATGACTTTACCAAGAAAGAATAGTTCATTTGGATTCCCCTTCTTGCATGGTAAAAGTTTCATATTGGCTTGTCAATGTCATGATCCGAGCCAAGTCCCTAACCGTGATGGGTATCCCGAACCACGAAGGACCGAGAGAACCCTTAGCATACTATCATGAACATTATCCATACATACATCAAAGTGCGGAAGATATAATAAAAACAAGAAAATTCTCATAATAAAATTATGTCCACAAAGTTGTGATAATAGAAAACTCTAAATCTCATCTGCGAAGCCTTTACTGAATACTATCTTTCTAGGACGGTACAAGGACCCTGGTTGGACTATAAGACAAATGAAAAAACATAAGAATAGAATGCCTTCCGAAGCAAGGGAGGTTCACCAACTCTGGAGTTTGGGAAGAAATCTACTGCTGAGATGGACCCTGAAAATCTGCCTTAGAATCTACATTATGCGACAATGTAGCCGCCACGAAAGATGATCAATACCTGGAATGTATTGGTAAGCATAACTAACCAAAAACAATATGTATTCCAAATAAAATAGTTGAGAGCATTTAAGAAAACAATTTAGCATAATATATACATAAAACACATGGGCATAATTTGATGAGCTTCAAAACATTTTCTTGTAATCATGACTCAACTCTTTGCTTTACTTATAAGCTAGATGGTACACCCGACATTTCTACGATCCTACAGATTATATGGAATCCGCACTTAACTTGACGGTCAAGCCCTCAACCCAAGTTTGCCACAAGAGTTGGGGTTCATAATAAAACAAGGTACATATAATATAATAAAAAGTATGCCTCCTTACTTACATACATATCATGAAAAAATATGCCTCTTTACTGACATATATATTATGAAACCCGCATCAACAAGATACAATTTTGGACTATAAGTTTCTGAACTTGTGTCTTCTTCGGGTAACTATCTAACTCTCTTTAGGCTCATTATTGATCTCTTCAAACCATGCTTCATGCTTATAATATTCTTTTCTATCATATTAAGGGAATTTCGTAATAGGTATAGTCATACCTAGACTTACAAGCCATATCATATCTATCGACAACCCTTTCTCATTCAAAAACATATATATGACCACTAAAAGGGATTCATCAGATCATATGAGAGTTCTTAGTTTAAATGCATATGAAACTTATGCAAACCTACTCTCTTTTTAAGACTTAAACACATGGTGGTCAATTCTTTCATTAATCACATCCAGTTTCTTCATTAGGAAACCATAACATTTAGAATAGAAATCATCTCTTTGAAAAACACGTTAAAGAATCATCCATAATAAGTAAAGAGGCATTTAAAACTCAAGGATTATCATCAACCATAAAACAGCCCCACATTAGTTATACATAAATCTCATGATCAAAGAGGGGCTTTTAATTCATGCTCTCAAACCTAATTCACAATTCATACCATGCAAGGACCATAAATTTCACAATGGGGAATGGAATTTCACAAGTCACATTCACAAATCACTTTTCAAACTTAATCGTGTATGCACAAGATTATAAATCAAGCTTATGGAAAAACCCTATTATAATTAAGTACTTTCATCAAAACATATTTATCATGAATGATCTTTAAATGATTTTCAGAAACCCCTTTACATATACTATATATATATATATATATATATCTTTATAACCTGTTAAAATCATAAAACCTATGCCCATGAGATTTATGATAGTCACACATAACTTTTTGGTGAAAGAGAATTTGTGGTATCTTAAATCTAAGCCTTGAAAGCATGAGTTTTTTAAAGAAACCCTAACTTTTCTTTCTTGAGAATGGAGAGGATAATGAACGATGAAAAGCTGACATAGCATGGGTAATTTTACTTAAAGGGTGTTTTTAAATCATTGGGGTAGGGTATGGGGTCTAGAAAGACCAAAGCACCCCTAAGGAACTAAATTTAAATTGCAGGAATTTTTAGTTGATGACTTAGTTGTCAGCTTGTTCACTAGTTGATGACTTGTCAACCTAGTTGACAACTCCTATTCAGGTTATTGTTATGGTTGACAACTTGGTTGATGGCTTGTCAACTAGTTGACAACTTGTAAACCTAGTAGTCAACTCCTTAAGTGATGTTGATGCTTTTGGTTAAGGCTAAAGACGAGGTTGATGGCTGGTCAGTTTGTTAACAGCTTGTCAACCTAGTTTTCACCTTTATGGCAGATGGACATGCTGAGGTAAAATGAGCATAGCTTTCCACTGTTATAGTTGATTAAGGTGAAACTAATTGCGTAGGAAAGAAGACTCAAAGATATTTTATTTTATATATAGTGGGCTACGTAAAACAATATATACTAGTACTAATGATCTTTTGAAGTTGAACCAAGTTGAAACGTTCACTAAATCTTAGTCATTAGAAAAGTTCTCAACTCGTATTTGAGTTAGAAGATTTTTGTGGATTCAATTCACATTGAAAGGTATTCCAACATTATAGAATTGATAAACATACATATACTAAGATGGAATAACTAGGTTTGGGACTATATGCGTAGGAACGACGGTTTGAATTCTAGCCCCAAAATGCAAGGTATTACATTCACCATATCTACTTTTGACTGCTTCACTTGTGTAGTAACTTTATGTGCTGTCTGGAGGTAGTCCCAGATCTCTTTAGTAGTTTGAAGAGTAGAGATCCTATTGTAGTCATCAGGACTAATGCCACAAATAAGGATCTTCTTGGCCCTGTAGTTCTTTTCTATTCTTTTTCTGTTAGTATCATCAAATACCTTCTTTGTCTTGGCACTTTTGTAGGAGAAAAAGGTCCATCTATTATGACATCTTATTGATCTCAATCTTTATCCATGATGAAATCATGCATTCTTGTCTTTCATCACCCATAGTATTCTACATTGAATCTTGGGGTCTGGTGGTTGACTGACTTTCTTCTAGATTGGGAGGAGCTACCATTTCTTAGGATCCTTCCTAGGTGTTATCCCTTATAGAAAGACCTTGATATGATACCAAATGAATGATTGTGGTGGGTTTTTACTCATCCCAGAGACCTAATCCTAGATACACTCTCACAACAAGAACGAGAAGATATAAAGTAAGAAGTGCAGGAATAAAGTAAATAAAAGGACACAAGGTTTTTACGTGGGAAATCCTTGCTCAATGGAGAAAAACCATGACTGCCTCCAAGATTTCTAAGCTCCACTATATCCAAGAAACTTCTATAATACGGACTCTAAGGACCTCTTAATCATTTGTTTCCTAGCAAAACTCTATTATAAGGAAAACTGGACACACCAAGGTAACTCTAGCTTGAAATAATCACCTAACTCTAGATGATTAAAATAGGAAGGCTTTGTACATAAACACCTACTACAATCTTAAGAAATTTTAGGCTAACATTTAATATAAAAAATACATACACTCAACTATAATAAGGAGAAAAAAGTACAACTCGATGAACAATTAGTTCCTTGTTGCAACTGTAGTCTTTGATTCACCACCTTAGAAGGATATTCTGTTGTACATACATGGAAATGTTGGTTTTATTATTGAGGAAGATAAGAATTATATATTATGACATAAGAAAATCTTGAAGAGATCATATTGTTTGAAGCAAAACAGTAGCAACAACTTTTCCCACCAACTGTTTCACTTTGTGTCAGTTGTGACTATTGATCATGATAGTGATAGGTGAGCCCAACCTGTTCCCTAATCCGTAGTAGTTTTATCATCACAAAAACTCTAGGAAATAGGTCCAATATACAATCAACATATTGTTTTTTCAAACATCAAAATTAAGGACTTAACACTATTTATTTGAACAGTTTACAGGGTCATTGGTTAAAAGGATTTGTGGTGCTTGGTCCATTATAGATGGAGTTGAGTACTTTCATCTGCCTCCCTATGCTAGTATTATGTTAACCTTTTTATTGAGGTACCTTTAATTTTAGTTCACCTTTATCTGGTCTCCTGTCAATACATTTTTCTTTTATAGTTATTCGTTGCTTGGCTTAACTTGTCTTTCTGTCTTAGCTGTATTTGCTTAGTTCCATGATAAATAGAAGAATTCTGGTCACATCATTCATTTCTTCTAAAGCTTGACTATATTTGGATACTACTGTATTAACCTTTATAATACAGTTCCTCAGTTTTTGTTCTTCAAGTTGATACATGTGTTGGGTTTATTATGCATGAAAAGTGTGAATAGAAAATGAAGGAACCAAGTGGAGGGAAAAATTGAGAAAAAACTATTTTGGAAAGTGTACTCTATAATGGAAAGTCTAGTAATTCTCCCACATTGGTGGGAGAATATGACTTTCAAGTGTTTATATTAAGAAACACTTATTTTACTTGGTAAGTGAGGCAAGAAATAAGGGGTGCCTCGCGCCGTCATCATTGTTGCTCATTCGATTCGGCTCTGCTTCAGCTTCAGCTTGGGATTTGGATTTGGATTTGTCAAATGATCGATTGATTATATCTATATTTTTGGACAAAATTTATATGATAGAAATTTAATCCAAAAACTCAAAGGGAAAAATGCAACATAAATAGAAATTTTTCTGTATTTTTAATCCTCCATTAATATGAATGCATGTTGTGGCAGAAATACTGTTTCAAAATATAGTACAGAAGCAAAATGATGCTTTAAAAAGGATGCAACCTTTCAATGAAAAGACATACTGATTCATGATATGTTATGCCCGTTGGATAGTTCTGACTATTCAAAAAAACACACTCTTTGGACAAACAGACATGATTTTTCAAGAAGGGATTCAAACTTTAAGTGAACCATTGCCACCTTTCAGAAGGGGCATCCAATGGATACATAAACCTGCTTTCATCCACAGGTTTAGAGATGAAAATTTTCTGATATACAAACACTTTTTATCTTCAAAAATATTCTGTGTGATCATCAAATCGTTGAATGAGTTTGAAGAGATTTGAATTGTTTAAGTGTAATACCCCAAAGTTTCCTAACTAATTTTGTCCCAAAAATATCAAGTATTAGCTTCTAAATTGAATGATTTTTATTCATGAAGAATTTTTAAGATTTTCACTTTTTGTCATATGGAAAATTCAATAAGATTTCCGTCAATATAAGATTCGCTCAAATCTAATAACCGGGTAAGAAGTTATGACTATTTCAAGTTTCGATTGTAAAATAATTGTCAAATTCTAGTAGGGGTTCGCGATAGTGGCGCATCGCGCCAAACTTCCAGGTCGAAAATGAATGGGTAACATGATGGCTCCGTGTTGCGCTATCCCTAAATTTCCCAGTTGTTATTGCGCCGAGTCGCGTCAGGGGTCCAATTAGGAAAACTTTCACAATTTAAAACACGCGTCCAAGGGCTAAAAGGGTCAATTTCCACCCCCTATTTAAATCAAATAACATGTGATTCAGCCACTTTTCACCTAAAACATAGTGTTTCTCTGAAGTTTCCTCTCAAGAACAAGCTAGGGTTTCAATTGAGGATTCAATTTCAAGAAAGTTTGTCCGTTAATCTTCATTAAACCAAGAACTAAGGTATGTGTTGTGCTGATTTATGGATTCCTTTCTTCCATAAAGCTCAAGAACCCTATTTTAAATTGTAAATCATGATTCTTATGTTGTGGGTTGATTGTAACCATTTTTATCTTGTTATATGATTCCCAAGTTGGATTATTTATGTGTTTTTCTTGAAAATACATTAGCAAGTGAGGGAAATCCATAAATTGAGTTATTTATAATGTGTCAAATTGATGATTTTTACTATGCCCTAAGGGTGCATGCAAGATGTTTGATAAAATGCCTAGGAGGATAGAAGTTATGCCCTATAGCTAGATTGTGATCCAAGATAACTTCCATGCTATTCTCATGTATTAAAATTGTTTGATGGATAGCTCATGAGTTAGACTTATGAAATTGTGCTATGTATACATGCTATCTGATTCATGTCCCAAGCTATGATAATCAAATGCCCAAGAAATATCTTCAATTATTGTATTATGGATTGATGGTGTTGGTTATGTATTCAAGAATATCACGTCTTATCAGTTTCTCTCTATCGAGGCCTGGGGATACTTGTACCCAACAAGTTAGCTGTATGCCTAGAGCCAGTATCATGTTTTCATGACATCCTTAGTCACGCCATGGTCCATAGAACTCAGTCAGTCATGTGACTCAGGAAAGCTCAGTAATTCAGTACTCTCAATAGCATTCCGTCAGTTAACGAAACTCCATGAATTTAGTCTAGTCCAGTTTAGTTAATCATGTTTTGTGTCCATTTATATGGGAGTAGGAATTAGCACCGAGTGAACCCAAGGATGGGAACTCACTTGTTATATGAGGGAGTGATTCTTAGAAGCAATCTTTGTGTTCCAAAACTACGTAGCCAGCGTAGATTGAGACATCATAGCCTATTATATGAGGGTAGATAAGGTGGCTTAACTTGCCATATGAGGGTTCCCACCATTCTCACTAGAGTTACCTATTATATGAGGGTTACTCACAGATTGTCCTTACCAGTGGCGCGGTATTGAAACCCTTCTAATTGGGGTTACATATTGTACCTCAACTCAGCCATAATGGCATATTAAGGGCATGTCGGTTAGATAACTACTTCCTACAGTTTCAATTACAGAATCTGGATGGTCAGATATAGTCATTCAATCTCAATAATAGAACTCAAATAATTCTACAGAATTTAGGACTGTTAGATAAAGTCAACTCAGAATAGTGCGAAACTCAGCTAGTTCTATAAAAAACTAGACTGTCAGATACAGTCGCTCAGTATTAGTTATTTAGTTATACAGTTATTAGTATATCATGTTATCAGTACTCAGACTCAGTAATCATGTTATCACAAATTCAGTTACAGTCTCTTAATGAGGCATGTATTCTCACGTTCATGTTATTTAGTCAATTAGTATAGTTTATGCATGTGACCCCTTTGCATTCAGCCTACCTCATATGCATACCAGTACATTCAAAGTACTGGCGCATTTGTGCTATGGTATCTTATAACATAGGTTCAGAAACACGAGCTCCAAAGCATCAGTAGCATTTCAGTCTCAGTAGTCAGAGTTAGTAGTGAGTCCTCATCCTTCGAGGATGTTATGATTTGTTATTTTATGATTTTAGTACTTAGTTATTTCAGTAGTTGGAGTTAGTTGGGGACATGTCCCATCAACACCTTATTCCAACAGTTCAATCAGTTACAGGCTTTCCAGACTATTATGTTTAGTCAAGTTATTTCAGTAGTTTTGGGTATTTTATACCCCATGCAAATGTTATATCTTTATTAGTTATGTTATAGTTTTGAACCTTATGGCCTTTCAGTTCATGTTTTCGTATTTATAAATTATATCATGCAGTATATAGGAACAGATATCAGTCATGGGTTATCTTGTGGTCCTTCGGGGTCAAGAGCACTGTGTAGCATTTTGGGTGCCTGATTCAGGGCGTTTTAAACTTGGTATCAGAGCCTAAGGTTCAATAGTTCCTAGGAAGTCTGAAAGCCGTACCTAGTAGAGTCTTGTGCATGGGTGTGTTGCGTCCCACATTTATATGCAGGAAGCTATGAGATGTTTTAGGTATAGTTTCCCTTTTTTTAGTATTCGTGTCGTGCCAGTGAGCATAATCTCAAGTCAATCTCTTAGTCCAATACGTTTCTCCCTTTCTTCTTCAAAACAGACCTCCCAAAAGAAAAAATGGATCAATCAGCCCCTCAGCTCGAAGAACCTTTAGGCAAACATGTTTCTCATGCAAAATTTAGAGCTGCATTCACTACTTTTGCTCAATCAGTTACTACTTAAAATGAATGACTAGCTGTCGTTCCAGCCAACCCAGTGCCCAATTCAGCTGTAGCCGGGATTCAGGACTTCACCTGAATGAATCCTTCATACTTTCTCGAGTCTAAGTTAGATGAGAACCCTCAGGAATTTATCGACCAAGTTTAGAAAATTATAGACATTATGGGGTGTCATATATTGAGAGTGCCGAGCTAGCTGCATATTAGTTATAGGATGTTGCTCACACTTGGTATAAACAATGGAAGTCATGAAGTCAAGATGATGCAGGGCCTATTGAGTAGAAGGAGTTTGTCACCGCATTCTTAGATAGATTATTTCCCCAAGAGCTGAGAGAGGCTAAGGTGTTAGAATTTATCAACCTCAGGCAGGGCAACATAATGGTGAAAGAGTATTCTCTTAATTTTACTCAATTATCCAGATATGCTCCTCATGTGGTTGCAAATAGTAGGGCAAAGATAAGTAAGTTTGTTTCGGGGGTGAATGATAGTATGGTCAATGAGTGTAGGTCTGTGATGTTGAATAGCAATATGAATTTAGCTAGGCTTATGACTCATGCTCAGAAGATAGAAGATCAAAAGGTTAAGATGAGGGAGAAGCATAATAAGAGGGTAAAGATAGGTATTTTTAAATTTTCTCAGCCCAATCAGAAGGAGGAAACCGTTCTCAGTTTCATCCTAAGTCATCAGTTCCAGCTCCTTCTTCTGCTAGTGCTCCTGCTCCTAAGTTTAAGGATGGTAACAAAGATAGAGCGCTAGTCCCTAAGTCTCAGGGCCGCATTAGAAGTGCCTACACCTATCCTCTTTTCCAGACTTATGGCAAGCACCACCAGGGTATTTGTAGAGCTAACAGTGTTATTTGTTTTGGATGTGGAAAGCTTGGCCACAGAGTCAGAGACTGTCCTCAACCAGGTCCTCAGGGTTAGTAGATCCATTTCTCAGCTTAGTTCAGTCGCCCAAATCAGCAAGGTACTACTTCCAGCGCTACTAGTGGGAAACACCTAAATAGAATTTACACTCTCCAGTCCCAGTAAGATTAGGAAAATTCTCCTGATGTGGTTACTGGTATGTTACAGATTATGTTAATATTTACGCTTTGTAAGATCCAGGTGCTTCCCTGTCTTTTGTTACTCCCTATATAGCAGTTGATTTCAGAGTCAGTCCTAAATTCTAGTAGAGCACTTTTTAGTCTCTACCCCAGTGGGTAAAAGCATCGTAGCTCGGCGGGTATACAGGGACTACCCGGTTATGATATTTTAGAAAGTCACCTCAATAGATTTAGTCGAATTAAAGATGAGTGATTTTGATGTCATTCTCGGCAAGAATTGGCTTCATTCTTGTTATACCACAGTCGACTGCAGAAACAGAATGGTCCAGTTTTAGTTTCTGAATGAACCCATCCTAGAGTGGAAGAGTAGTGTATTCGCTTTTAGGGCTCAGCTTGTTTCCTACCATCGGTTACAGAAAATGATATCTAAGGGATGTATCTATTATCTTGTTTGAGTTAAAGACACTAGTTCCAAAACTCCCAGTCTTAAATCAGTCTCAGTAGTGAATAAATATTCAAATGTCTTTCCCGAAGATATTCCAGGAATTTCTCTCGAGGGGGAATAGACTTTGGCATTGATCTTCTTCCAAATACTCAGCCTATATCTATTCCGCCATATAGAATAGCACTAGCAGAACTCAAAGAATTGAAAGAACAGTTGAAGGATCTCTTAGATAAGGGATTTATCAGACCCAGTGTATCCCTATGGGGTGCACTAGTCTTATTCGTGTGTAAGAAAGACGGTTATCTCAGAATGTGTATAGATTACCATCAACTCAATAAAGTCACAGTAAAAAATAAGTATCCTTTTCCCAGAATCGATGACTTGTTTGACCAACTTCAGGGTGCCAGCTATTTCTCTACGATAGACATCAGATCTTGTTATCATCAGCTCAGAGTCAGAGAATGTGACATTCATAAAATAGCTTTCCATACTCGGTATGGTCACTTCGAATTTCTAGTCATGTCCTTTGGTCTTACCAATGCCCTTGCAGCTTTCATGGACTTGATGAACTAGGTGTTTAAGCAGTACTTAGACATGTTTGTCATAGTCTTCATAGATGATATTCTTATGTATTCCTGCTGTGAGCGTGGAGAGATGGCCTTGGCTCAGCGGTAAGCTTGCTTACCGTGGTGTGCCAGGGTCGGGGGTTTGAAATGCCCCTCCAGCGAAGCTGGGGTGAGGGCGCGTAGGTCAGGCCCGGAGTGGTCCCCCCCTCCCCGACACCTACGGAGTAGGTATGAATCGGGTCGTCCCTTTTTCCCGCTGTGAGCGTAATTATATAGACTATCTCAAAATTGTACTTCAGACTCTCAGAGATCATCAGCTATTCGCCAAATTCAGTAAATGCGAATTTTGGATAAGGTCAGTAGAATACCTTGGCCATATCATTTTTGGTGATGGCATTAGAGTAGATCCTACAAAGACCAAAGTAGTAAGAAACTGGCCCAGACCTATCTCTCTATCAGATATCAAGAGTTTCTTGGGTTACTGGCTATTACAGATGGTATGTTGAGGTATTTACTTCTATTGCATCCGCTATGTACAGATTGACTCAAAAAAAAGTCAAGTTTTAGTGGTTAGATCCTTATGAGAAGAGTTTTCAGGAGTTGAAGACTCGACTCACCTCAGCCCCAACTCTTCCAGATGGTCCAAATGGGTTTGTAGTGTATTGTGATGCATCCAGAGTAGGTTTGTGTTATGTCCTCATGTAGCATGGTAAGGTCATAGCCTACGCCTCCAGACAACTTAAACCCCATAAGAAGAATTATCCTACTTATGATCTTGAGTTAGCAGTCGTAGTATTTGCCTTAAAGATTTGGAGGCATTATCTATACGGGGTTCACATAGATGTGTTCAAATACCATAAGAGCCTTCAGTATGTTTTTTCTCAAAAAGATCTGAATCTTCACCAGAAAAGGTGGTTAGAGCTCTTGAAAGATTATGACATGAGTGTCCTTTATCATCCAGGCAAGGCAAACGTAGTGGCCGACGCTCTTAGTAGACCGTCGATAGGCAGTGTTACTCATGTTGAGGACAGTAAGAAGATGTTAACTCAGGAAGTCCATCAGCTTGCAATACTAGGTGTTCACTTAGTAGATATAGAGGAGGGTGACTTATGGGTTCAGAGTAGCTAAGAATCTTCTCTAGTTTCCGTGGTAAAAAGAAAAGTAAGATAGAGATCCCAGCCTTGTCCATTTGAAATAGTTAGTCAAGGATCAGAAATAGAGGTTTTCTCCTAAGGAGGAGATGGTGTCTTGTGTTGTCAGCATCATCTTTGTGTTCTAGGTGTAGATGACTTAAGGCAATGAATTCTTCTAGAAGCACATGGTGTGCGCTACTCTACTCATCCAGGGGCCACAAAGATGTACCGCGACTTGTGGGAAATTTATTAGTGGAGTGGGTTGAAGAGAGATGTTGCAGAGTTTAAGGCTAAGTGCTCTACATGTCAGCAAGTTAACATAGAGCATCAAAAGCCTAGTGGGTCCATGCAGGAGTTTAATATTCCTACTTAATGACCAAATTATCTTATTTACTTCTAGTTCATACCTCTTATTCAGCCAAGGATTACGTTAAACTCTATATCAGAGAGTTAGTCAGATTGCACGGTATTCCATTATCTATTATCTCAGACAGAGGTACCCAGTTCACCTCTCATTTTTGGAAAGTATTCCAAAAGGTTTATGGTACCCAAGTTAATCTTAGTACAGCCTTCCATCCTCAGATAGATGGTCAAGCAGAAAGGACTATTCAGACCCTAGAATATATGCTAAGGGCGTGTAGAATTGATTTTAAGGGTAGTTGGGATGACCACTTTCCTTTGATTGAGTTTACATACAGCAATAGTTATCATTCCAGTATTAAGATGGCTCCAGTCAAAGCTCTCTATGGTAGGAGGTGCAAATCTCTAGTTGGTTGGTTTGAAGTTAGTGAGGCCTCAATTATAGGGCATAACTTAGTATTCAATGCATTAGAGAAAGTCTAGTTTATTAGAGAAAGTCTTTGGGCTGCTCAGAGACGACAGAAGTCTTATGCAGATATGCGTAGAAAAAATCTTAAGTTCAAGATTGGTGACTATGTCAATCTAAAGATCTCTCTAATGAAATGGGTTAAGAGGTTCGAAAAAAAGAAAAGCTCAGTCCCCAATATGTCAGTCCCTTCAAAATTATCAGTCTCTTTGGAAAGGTAGCCTATGAGCTCGAATTGCCTTCAGATCTAGCCTCAGTTCATCCAGTTTTCCATATCTCTTTGCTCAAGAAGTGTATAGGTAACCCAACAGTTGTAGTCCCTTTTCAGATCATAGATATTCATAATAGCCTCTCTTATGAAGAGATTCCAGTTGAAATTCTAGACTATCAGACTCGTAGAATGAGGAACAAAGAAGTCCCTCTAGTCAAAGTTCTTTGGCGAAATCAGTCCGTCGAGGGAGCTACTTGGGAAGAAGAAGCAGACATCCATACCAAGTATCCTCAGCTCTTCTTCTCCAACTCAGATCAAGCTCAAGGTGACAGTTCTTCTTAATTTGTTTTTTAGATTCATGTTCAGATTTCAGTTACAATCTTGGTATCCATCTCATATTCAAAATACCATTATAAACTTGGGATTAAATACCATTGCATACTAAATCATGCATTCATGTATTAGTTTATTTATATAAATCATGCATCAAACATGCATTCTCCTAGTAAGGAGACTCAATTATTAGAAATCTCAATAATGCATTGATGTATCAGCTCAGCCATTAAATCATGAATCAGATATGCAGGCTCATAATGAATCTTAGAAAATATCAGAGATGTAGTCATGTTTCAGTGTTCATGCTCAGTATGTAATTTGGCTTATCATTTCTCCCCTCTTAGTCAGTCTCATTCGAGGATGAATGTTCCCAAGGGGAAGATATTGTAATACCCTAAAGTTTCCTAACTAATTTTATCCTAAGATTGTTAAGTATTAGCTTCTAAATTGAATGATGTTTATTCCATGGGGAATTTTTAAGATTTTCACTTTTTTCATGTGGAAAATTTAATAAGATTTTCATCAATGTAAGATTCGACCAAATCTGATAACCGGGTAAGAAGTTATGACTATTTTAAGTTCCCATCTAAAACTGTGCCATATTAGTCAGTGGCGCATTGCGCCGTAAGAGAAAATGGAAATTTTCAAATTCCAGTAGGGGTTATAGATAGTGTCACGTCACGCCAAATTTCCAGGTTGCAAATGAAGGGGAAAGACGATGGCTCTGCGTCGCGCCATCCCCTAATTTCCCAGTTGTCAAATTTCAGTGACACAGTGCGATAGCCGCGTATCGCGCCAGGGGTCCAATTTGGGAAATTTTCACAATTTAAAACATACGTCCAAGGGTTAAAAGAGTCAATTTTCCACCCCTATTTAAACCCAATAACACGTGATTCAACCATTTTTCATCCAAAACATAGTGTTTCTCTCAAGTTTCATCTCAAGAACAAGCGAGGGTTTCAATTGGGGATTTAATTTCAAGAAAGTCTCTCAGCCAATTTTCATTAAACCAAAAACTAACTTATGCGTTGTGTTGATTTATGGATTTTTTTCTTCCACAAAGCTCAAGAACCATATTTTAAATTGTAAATCATGATACTTATGTTGTGGGTTGATTGTAACCATGTTTATCTTGTTATATGATTCCCAAGTTGGAATGTTTATGTGTTTTTCATGAAAATACATTATCAAGTGAGGGAAATCCATAAATTAAGTTATTTATAATGTGTCAATTTGATGATTTTGCCTATGCCCTAAGGGTGCATGCAAAGTATTTGATAAAATACCTAGAAGGATAGTAGTTACGCACTATAGATAGATTGTGATGCAAAATGACTTCCATGTATTAAAATTGTGTGATGGATTGCTCATGAGTTAGCCTTACGAAATTATGCTATGTAGACATGCTATCTTATCCATGTCCCAAGCTACGATATCAAATGCCCATGAAATATCCCCAATTATTGTATTATGGATTGATGTTGTTGGTCATGTATTCAAGAATGTCACGCCTTGTCAGTTTTCCTCTATCGAGTCTTGGGGGTACTTGTACCCGACAAGTTAGCTGTATGACTAGAGCCAGTGTCATGTTTTCATGACATCCTTAGTCATGCCATGGTCCATAGAACTCAGTCTGTCATGTGACTCAGAAAAGCTCAGTAATTTAGCACTCTCAATAGCATTCCGTTAGTTAACGAAACTCCATGAATTCAGTCTAGTCCAGTTAATCATGTTTAGTGTCTATTTAGATGGGAGTAGGAATTAGTACTAAGTGAACTGAAGAATGGAAACTCACCAGTTATATGAGGGTGTAATACTTAGAAGCAATCCTTGTGTTCCAAAACTATGTAGCCAGCATAGGTTGAGACATTATAGCATGTTATATGAGGGTAGATGAGGTGTTTTAATCTGCTATATGAGGGTTCCCACTGTTCTCACTAGAGTTAGCTATTATATGAGGGTTACTTGTAGATTGTCCTTACCAGTGGCACGGTATTGACACTCTTCTAATTGGGGTTACAGATTGGACCCATACTCAGCCATAATGGCATATTAGGGGCATGTCGGTTAGATAAATACTTCCCATAATTTTAGTTACAAAATCAGGACGGTCAGATACAGTCAAACAATCTCAGTAATAGAACTCAGATAGTTCTACAGAATTTAGGACTGTCAGATACAGTCAACTCAGAATAGTGTGAAACTCAGTTAGTTCCATTTGAAACTAGATTGTCAGATACATTCGCTCAGTATTAGTTATGTCAGTTATACAGTTATTAGTATATCATGTTATCAGTACTCAGACTCAGTAATTATGTTATCACGAATTCAGTTACAATCTCTTAATCATGCATGTATCTCACGTTCATGTTATTCAGTCAGTTAGTATAGTTCATACATGTGACCCCTTTGTATTCAGCCTACCTCACATGCATCCAGTACATTCAAAGTACTAGCGCATTTGTGCTATAGCATCTTATACCATAGGTTCAGAAGCATGAACTCCAAAGCATCAGTAGCATTCCAGTCTCAGTAATTAGAGTTAGCAGTGAGTCCTTATCCTTCATAGACGTTATGATTTGTTATTTTATTATTTTAGTACTTTGTTATTTCATTATTCGGAGTTATTTGGGGACATGTTCCATCAACTACTTATTCAAACAGTTCAGTCAGTTACAGCTTTTTCAGACTATCATGTTCGGTCAGGTTATTTCAGTTGTTTTGGGTATTCCATACCCTATGTAGATGTTATATATTTATTGTTTATGTTATAGTTTTGAACCTTATGGCCTTTTAGTTCATGTTTCCACATTTATACAGTATATCATGCAGTATATAGGTACAGATATCAGTCATGGTTTAGCTTGTGGTCCTTCGGGGTCATGAGCACCTATAGCATTCTGGGTGCAAGATTCGGGGTGTTTCATTGAGGTACGCTATAGTTGGTTTGGTTGGCCATTTTATCCTAGGAGGAAAAATTCTGCAACCTCGGGTACTTGAGAGAAATTATTTCCCTAAGGATACTCCCTGCATTTGGAAGACTTGGCCATTTCTGTTTCATCTTATTTTATGAAAAACATACTTCTTAGAAAGATAACTTTGATTTTGTGTTGAGGGTGTTGTTATACTTCATTGTATTCTTATTTTATACTTGAACTAGTATTGAAGTTATTCTGTCAAATTTCAGATTCTGTATACCTAAAAATATTGAAAAATGACAATCTTAAGGAAATAAATTAACTTTATAGAATCTGAAAAACTTTATTCTTTTGGTTTTTGGAGATTAAATCTATAAGATTTCTACTTCGTTTGAAATTAACTAGTTGTTTGATGAAATAACATATTCATCATAAGTTAAAGATCACTCGGTTGACGATTGGAACTCATAAAAACTTTATCGTTAAACTAGAAACAAGAGGTGTTTAAAGTTGCTACAACTTTATTAATACTATTTTGATATACTAAATTTTTTCTCTTATTGTGACATAAAAATGACTAATGATAGTCAAGTGGAAGGTACTGCAACGAGTGTGGAAGCAACTAGTACTGCAACAACAAGTCATACTAATGCTCCGCCAGCAATGGTACCAGTAGAGAAACTCGGAAAGTTCTAGGGTATTGACTTTAAGAGGTGGAAGCAAAAAATGTTTTCCTACCTCACAACTCTTTGTCTTTAAAGGTTCACATTTGAGGAAGCTCCAGAGGTGTCCGAGGGAACTTTTGAATAAGAGCGATTTGTGATTATGGAGGCTTGGAAATACTTCAATTTCCTTTGCAGGAACTACATTTTTAGTGGTCTCCAAGATGATCTCTATAATGTGTATAGTGTAACAAAGATTAAAAAAGAGTTGTGGGGAGCGCTAGAACGAAAGTACAAGATAGAAGATGCCAGAACTAAAAAGTTTTTTGTTACATGATTCCTGGAATATTAGATGATGATATACAACAAGTCTGTTGTTTCCCAAGTGCAGGAACTGGAAGTGATCATCCATGATCTCCTTGAGAAGGTATGATTTTGACAAATACCTTTGTTGAATAGTTTGAAAATGTTCTTAGTATTGACATAGCCTTTATTGTAGGTTTGATCGTGAATGGAGCATTTCAAGTAGTAGCAATAATAGAGAAGCTACAACTTATGTGGAAGGACTTTAGGAATTATTTGAAACACAAATGTAAGGAGATATTTGTCGAATATCTAATCATAAGATTGTGCATTGAAGAAGACAATAAGGTTGCAGAAAGAAGGTCAAGAGGAAATTCTAAAATGAATGAAGCAAATATTGTAGAAGATGACTACAACTCCAAAAAGGGAAAGAAAAGCAATCAACCCAAGAAAAAATCCAAGGGAAAGTGCTTCAACTATGGAAAGATTGGCCACAAATCAATATATTGTCGGTCCCCTAAGAAAGACAAGAACAAGAACCAAGAAAATATGACTGAGTCCAAGAAAGAAATAGATAATCTGTGTGCCATGCTTTCTATATGCAACTTGGTAGGAAATCCTCATGAATGGTGGATGAATTCCGGTGCCACCCGCCATGTTTGTTCTAATAAGGAGTTGTTATCAACATTCGCTCTAGCTCAAGGAGAAGAAAAAATCTTCATGGCTAACTCTGCTACTATAAAAGTAAAAGGAACAGGAAAAAAATTCTTGAAAATGACTTCAGGTAAAGTGTTGACACTCAACAATGTCCTGTATGTACCGAAGTTAAGAAAGAACTTGATTTCTGTATCACTTCTAGATAAAAATAGATTCAAATATGTAACTATTTTTGAATAAGTTGCAATCAGCAAAGGAGAAGTGTATATAGGAAAAGGCTATCTCACTGAGGGCCTATATAAGATGACTATTGAAATCAATAAAAGTTCTGCTTCTTCTTACTTGCTTGAGTCTTATGATTTGTGGCATGAAGGATTAGGCCATGTTCATTACCAAACATTGCGAAAACTTATTAACTTAAAAGTTTTGCAAGACTTAGAATGCAATAAATCAAAATGTCAAACGTGTGTGGAATCAAAGTGTGATAAGCATCCGTATAAGTCCATTGAAAGGAATTCCAATTCCTTAGACTTAATGCACACCGACATTTATAATATAAAGTCAACACTATCACGTGGTGGGAAAAGTATTTCATAACTTTTATTAATGATTGCACTAGATATTGTTATGTCTACTTGTTAAATAATAAGGATAAGGTAATAGATGCGTATAGGCAATACAAACTGAAGTTGAAATCAGATAGAGAAAAAGATCAAAACTATAAGAAGTGATAAGAGCAGAGAATATGAATCTCTCTTCGCCGAAATATGTGTAGAGAATGGAATTGTCAATCAAACTACAGCCTCGTATTCACCTCAATCAAATGAAATTATGGAAAGAAAAAATCAAACTTTGAAGGAAATGATGAATGTCTTACTTATAAATTCAGGTTTACTGCAAAACTTGTGGGGGAGGCTATCATAACAGCCAATTGAATACTTAATAGAGTTTCCCATATTAAGACACAATCAATTCCTTATGAAAAATGGAAAGGCAGAAAATCCAACTTTAAATATTACAAAGTGTGGAGGTGTCTAGTGAAGGTTCAAGTACCTATGCCAAATAGGGTACAGATAGGACCTAAGACAGTGGACTGTGTGTTCATAGGATATGCTAGAAGTAGTAAAGTATGTCGGTTTTTAGTTCATAAATCTGAACAACCGAATATTAATGAAACTATGGTAATTGAATCAGATAATGCTGAATTCTTTAAACACGTTTATTCATATAAAACTAGACATGAACAGTCTAGTGGGGGGTCTAAATAACCTCGATATAAACCAAGTAAAGATATACATAATGATATGAATCCAAGATATAGTAAACGTCAAAGAATGTCAACTTTGTTTGGATTAGATTTTGTAACATTTCTCTTAGAAAATGAGCCTCAAATATTTAAGAAAGCAATGGTATCTTCATACTCATCCTTTTTGAAAGAGCAGTAAATAGTGAGATTGATTCAATCTTAAGCAACCATACATGGGAGTTGGTTGATCTTCCTCCAGAAATAAACCTTTAGGTTCTAAAAGGACCTTCAAAAGTAAAATGAAACTAATGGTACTATTGACAAATACAAGGTAAGACATGTTGTAAAAGGCTTTAAACAAAAGGAAGACCTTAATTACTTTGATATATACTTACCAGTAATGAGGATAATGTCAATTTAGATGTTAATTGCCTTGGAGGTAATATATGTTATTGAAATCCATCAAATGGATGTGAAAACAACATTCCTAAATGGAGAATTGGAGAAAGAAATCTACATGAAATAGTCTGAGGTTTTTGTGGTTCAAGGAAAAGAAAATAAGGTATATAAACTTGTTAAGTCTCTTTATGGACTAAAACAAGAACCTAAACAATGACATATAAAGTTTGAACAAACCATGTTGGCAAACAGGTTCAAGATTAATGAATATGATAAATGTGTTTACATTAAAGACACTCCAAATCACCAAGTCATTGTTTGTTTTTATGTGGATGATATGTTGATCATCAGTAGAGACATTTTGGACATAAATGCTATGAAGTGAATGCTTGAGAGGAAGTTTGATATGAAAGACATTAGAGTTGTGGATGTGATCTTAGGAATAAGAATCCATAGAACTCCACAAGGGTTGGCATTGTTATAGTCTTATTACATAGAAAAGGTACTTGACAAATTCAAGTATTTGGAATTGGGTGTTGCCAAGACTCCACTAGACGTGAGCTTCGCACTTTAAAACAATGAGGGTAAAAGTGATTCACAGTTGGAGTATGCAAGAGTATTGGGCTGATTAATGTATATATTTAATTGTAGAAGAACAGACATAGCCTGTACTATTAGTAAGTTGAGTCGATACATGTGTAATCCCAATAAAACTCATTGGATGGCAATGAAAAGAGTTTTGGGGTATCTTAAATACACTCAAGACTATGCTTTGCATTATAATAAATATCCCATGGTACTTGAAGGATATAGTGATATAAATTGGATCACTGGATCGAATGAAGTAAAATCCACAAATGGATATGTATTTACCATCGGTGGAGGAGCGGTCTCTTGGAAATCATCCAACCAGACATGTATTACGCACTCTACAATAGAATCATCCAACGATAAGACTGAAGGTGAAAAGTCTTTTAATAATTATCTAAATTTGGAAAATTTGATCAAATAGTTTAATCTATATGATTGAACGTTTAAAAATCACCTATGTATGGGATTAGTGGAAGCCGCATCAAGTACAATGTTATTAAAGGCCTATTCTCTAATGACTCATGAAAACGGGACGTGTTTATGGCTAAAAAGAACAAAACCATGAGAACTGTAAACGGTAAAAGGCTAGTTATATGACGTGTTGTTTAGGTGTACATTAAAGATCAATTGTTCAAAGATATCAAATCTACTGATTGACTGATTAATTTGATGCCTGAGTGCATCCAATGTATACTCACTATGAAAAGTTTAAAGGGAAACCATCTTATCCAGATGTAATCAGTCAGTGCTTGATGATCACATACTTGCCCATAAAGTTTTACAAAAAAGTAGCCATTCCCCATTCATGTGGGGGATTTTTGGGTTCAATATGAATGAAAAGTGTGAATGAAAAATGGAGGGAACCAAGTGGAGGGAAAATTTGGGAAAACACTATTATGGAAAGTGTACTTAAAAATGGAAAGTCTACTAATTCTTCCACATTGGTGGGAGAATGTGACCTTCAAGTATTTACATTAAGAAACACTTACTCTACTTGGTAAGTGAGTCAAGAAATAAGGGGTTCCTCGCACCATCATCATCGTCACTCATTTGGCTTCATCTTCGAATTTGGATTTGGAAAATGATCAATCGATGAGATCTATCATTTTGGAGAAAATTTATTTGATAGAAATTTGATCCAAAAAAATAAAAGGAAAAACACCAAAAGAAACATAAATTTTTCTATGTTTTTTGATCCTCCATTAATATGCATGCATGCAGTAGCAGAAACACCGTTTCAAAATACTGTACTGAAGCGAAATGATGCTTTAAAGGGATGCGACCCTTCAACAAAATTACACACTAATTTATGAAATGGTATGCCCGTTTGGATAGCTGTGACTATTCGGAATAAACACACTCTTTAGACGAACAAACATAATTTTTCCAGAAGGGATACAACCTTTAAGTGAACCATTGCCAACTTTCAGAAGGGGCACCAAATGGCTATATAAACCTGCTTTAATCTACAGGTTTAGATACAAAAATTTTCTAATATACAAACACTTCTTGTCTTCAAAAATATTTTGTGTGATCATCAAATCATTGAGTGAGTTCGAAGAGATTCCAATTGTTTGAGGTACCACTACTGTTGGTTTGTTTGGACATTTTATCCTTGGAGAAAAGTTCCGCAACCTCAGGTACTTGAGGGGAATTATTTCCTTAAGGACACTTCATGAATTCGAAGGACTTGGCTATTTCTGTTTCATCTTATTTTTTGAAAAAAAAACTCTTAGAAAGATCACTTTTATCTTATGTTGAGGGTGTTGTTGTACTTTATAGTGTTCTTGTTTTATACTTGAACTAGTGTTGAAGTTATTCTGTCAAATTTCAGATTTTGTGTACCCGAAAACATTGAAAATGACAATATTAAGGATATAAATTAAGTTTATAGAATCTGAAAATCTTTATTATTTTGATTTTTGGAGATTAAAGAACTAAGCTTTCTACTCCATTTAAACTTAACTATTGGTTTGAAGAAATAAAATCTTCATCACAAGATAAAGATCACTCGGTTGATGATTGGAAGTCATACAAACTTCATCATTAAACTAGAAACAAGAGGTGTTTAAAGTTGCTACAACTTTTAATAGTATTTTGATATACTAAAGGTTCTGTCTTGTTATGATAGAAAAATGACTAATGATAGTCAAGTGCAAGTGTAAAACCCCGTACGTTTACCTAGCTTAAATTCATCCCAAAATTGTCAAAGACTTTCTTTAAAGATGAATAAACTTTTGTATATGTGGAATTTTCAAGATTTTAACTTTTAATTGAGTAGGAAATTCAATTAGCTTTCCAACAATATAAAATTTACCTAAATTCGATAACCGGGTAAGAAGTTATGGTGATTTTATGTTTCAGTCGTTAAACATCGTCATTCTGGCTAGTAGTGCATTGCGGAGTGTGTTAAAATAGAAATTGTCAATTTCCAATGTTGCTCCATGATATTGGCATGTCGCTCCATAGACCCTATTCACAAATGTTAATTTCCAGTGTACCAACGTGATTCCACCGCATTGCGGTGCACTTCCAGTTCACTAACAAAGTGGCAATGCGATACCACCGCGTCGTGCCCCCAAGCAATTTCCTAGTTTTCCTTTTTCTAGTGACACAGTATGATAGCTCCGCATGACGCAAAGGGCCCAGATCATGATTCTTCAGTTAATTTCCAGTTTTAAATTTTGAGCTTTAAAATTATTTTAGGGGTATTTGAGTCTTTTTCCATGGCCTTAGTCAGCCTTTAACATGATAATCAACCCTAATAAACCTAGTTACACCATTATTCATTGTGTTTTTCCCCAAATTAAACCATTCTCTCTCAAGAGGTAAAAACACTGGTTCAAGAATCAAGGTCAATCCTCAAGAGCTCAAGAACAAAGCTCAAGGATTCACCGAGGATTTCAAGAAACTCTCAATTAAGGTATGTAAGATGTTCATTCATGGATCCTTACCTTTCATGGAGCCCAAGAATCACTTTTCAAAATGCAAAATATATGATTTATGATTTCCATGTTTGAATTAGATTGAATTTATATTCATGATGTTGTTTGAGTTTTAATCCATGATTTAGATTACAAGATTCAAGAATTGATCCTAGTATGTGTTGAATTACATGATATTCATGATGAACCCTATAATTTGCAAGTTGATTTTTGTATTCATGATTGACCCTAAGTGTTTATGAGTAAATGAATCAAGTATGCTTTTCATGTGTTTGATAAATTATCTATGAGAATGAAATAATGCCACTATAGAATGTTAACATGTATTCCCAATTCATGTATAAGTTAATGCATTACAAGTGTTTGATGAAATGTCTCCATGAATGAATTATGACCAAGTGACCATTGTTATGTTATTCAAGATTATGCTTTGCTTTACTTTTCATGCTATTGAGTCTTGGGGGTATTTAATACCCGACAATTTAGCTGTTTACCTAGAGCTAGTGTAAGTGATAGAATAGTATCAGTCATGTTACGATTAGTAGTGCTCTCAGTCATTTACAGAACTCAGTAGAACTCAGCCAGTTACAGAACTTAGGAAAACTTACTAAACTCTGTATCAGTCCATTCCAGTTCAGTATGATAAATCTATGTCTTTTAGTTTCGAGTAGGATTCAGCATCGAGCGAGCCTAGGGTAGGTTCTCACCCTTTAGCTAGGACTGGGCCCATATAAGCTATGTTCCAGAACTACGTAGCCAGCATAGTTTATAAGATGTCACCCATTAGATAGGACCGACATACTCAGGGATCACCCGCTAGTTTATGACTGATCTTAAGGGTCACCCATTAGCTAGGACTAACTCCACAGCAGTTGTCTTTACTCATGGCATTGTGCTGGCACCCTTCCAATTAGGGTTACAGATTGGATCCCTATTAGTTTAGATTGGGGCATGTCGGTTAGATGATTACTTTCCATAGTTTCAGTTTCAGTCTCAGTCTTTAGAATAGAACTCAGTTTAGTTTTATAGAATCAGGACTATCAGATACAGTCACTCAGTTATCAGTAATTTAGATTATCAGTGATCTCAGATTATTATAATATTTAGTTATCAGTTATCAGTTATCAGATCCAGTTACAGTATACTTAGTTACAGTATGTACAGTATGTTCAGTAGTTACAGATTCTCCATGTATGCAAATCTAGCTCTTGCATATCATTTAGTTAGTTACTGTTCATGAATATAAACCCATGCATTCAACCTTATCTCATTTAACATACCAGTACATTCCTATGTACTGACCGCATGCCCATTTCTTGAACTATGATATTTAATATCATAGCTTTGGAATCTTAGGTTCCGAACTGCGCTTAGCCTGATTCAGCCAACAGTAGCAGATTTAGCAGTGAGTCCTTATTTATCGAGGATATACTTTTATTTTAGTACTTCAGCTTATAAGTATTTTAGTAGATGGAGTTAGTTAAGGGATTGTCCCATCAACTCCACTTTTAGACAAATTCAGTTAGAGGATTTTCAGGTTAGATTTTTAGATAGTATTTCAGATTCAGATGATATTATTCATTATCATTATTTTAGATACTTTGAACCTTATGGCATTTCAGCATATTATTTTGCAATTATTTTAGTATTATGGATCAGTGTTCATAGTAGATATCATTTATGGGTTGATGTGTGGTCCTTCGAGGTCGCAAGCACTGTGTGACGACTATGGGGTAATCTCAGGTCATTATAGCAAGGTACTGCAATGACTGTGGAAACAACTAGTACTATCACAATGAGTCATACTAATGCTCTACCAAAAATGTCACCAGCAGAGAAATCCGAAAACTTCTAGGGTATTGACTTCAAGAGGTGGCAGCAGAAAATGTTTTTGTACCTCACAATTCTTTGTCTTCAAAGGTTAACATTTGAGAAAGCTCTAGAGGTGCTCTATGGAATCTCTGAACAAGAGTGATTTGTGATTATGGAGGCTTGGAAACACTCTAATTTCCTTTGCAGGACCACATTTTGAGTGGTATCCAAAATGATTTCTACAATGTTTATAGTGGAACAAAGATAACAAAAGAGTTGTGGGGAGCGCTACAATATAAGTACAAGATAAAGGATCCTGGAACTAAAAAGTTCTTCATTTCAAGATTCCTAGAAAATAAGATGATAGACAGCAAGTCTATTATTTCCTAAGTACAGGAACTACAAGTGATTATCCATGATCTCCTTGTGGAAGGTATGATTTTGACAATTAACTTTGTTGAACAATTTGAAAATGTTATTAGTATTCACATAACCTTTATTGTAGGTTTGATCATGAATGAAACGTTTCAAGTAGTAGCAATAATAGAGAAGCTACCACCTATGTGGAAGATCTTCAAGAACTATTTGAAACATAAACGCAAGTAGATGTCTGTCGAAAATCTAATCATATGATTACACATTAAAGAAGACAATAAGCCTGTAGAAAGAAGGTCAAGAGAAAATTCTACACTGAATGGAGAAAATATTGTAAAACATGACTACAACTCAAAAAATAAAAATAACGCTGGAAATAAAAGCAGTCAACCCAAGAAATAATTCAAGGGAAAGTCCTTCAACTGTGGCAAGATTGGAATCAAATCAATAGATTGTCGGGCCCCTAAGAAAGGAAGAAAAAGGACCAAGCAAATATGGCTGAGTCCAAGAAAGAAAGGGATAATATGTGTGCACGCTTTCTGAATGCAACATAATGGAAAATCCTTGCAAATAGTGGATGGATTTTGGTGACACCTGCTATGTTTGTGCTAATAAGAAGGCCATTTTAACTTTCACTCCAGATCAAGGATAAGAAAAAATCTTCATGGCTAACTCCGCTACTGCAAAAGTAAAAGGAACAGGAAAATTATGCTTGAAAATGACTTCAGGCAAAGTGTTGACACTCAACAATGTCTTGTATGTACCAAATTTAAGAAAGAACTTGATTTCTGTATCACTTCCAGATAAAAATGAACTTAAATGTGTAACTGTTTCTATAAAAGTTGTAATTAGCAAAGGAGAAATGTATGTAGAAAAAGGCTATCTCACTAAAGGCCAATATAAGATAAATGGAATGACTATTGAAATCAATAAAAGTTCTGCTTCTTCTTACTTTCTTGAGTCTTATGATTTGTGGCATGAACGATTAGGCCATGTTAATTACCAAACATTGTGAAAACTTATTAACTTAGAAGTTCTACAAACTTTGATTGCAATAAATCAAATTACAAAACGTGTGTGGAATCAAAGTATGCTAAGCATCCGTATAAGTCTTCAGACCTCAGTAATCTAGTTTGAAAGCCTCTAACTATCTGAAGTAGGGAGTGGAAGGAAATGTCTCTAACTAACTCCTGACTACTAAAAGTCAAACTAAAATACTGAAGTAATAAAGTAGTAATAATGTCCTCGGAGAATGAGGACTCACTGCTAACTCTAATTGTCAAAATTTGTAATGTTACTGTTGCTCTGGAACTCGTGCCTCTAAACCTATGGCGTAAAATAAAGCACCATAGCACAAATGTATCAGTACAACTGAATGTACTGAGTATACAAGTAAGGTAGGCTAAATGCAAAGGGTTTATATGCATGAACAATGCTGACTAATAAGAACATGAGAATACATACATGCATAAGTAACAATAACTGAACTCGTGGTGATACTAACTACTGAGTCTGAATGCTGGCAACATGAGTGTACTGCTACTGAGATACTAAATGAATGAGTTCACCGATATTAATATGTAAGTCACTACTAAGTGAGGAACTGACACTGTATTACTGAATAGATAAATGACTATTTCTGAAAGTTTGAATTATGAAGAACTGGTCTGATTGACTATGTCTAACAGCCCTAAAACTGAATACTGATAACATGAGTTATAATGACTGATATAAATAATATGATAGTGATGATCGATATAACCAATGTAACTGATACTGAGTGACTATATCTGACAGTCTATGTTTTGATAGAACTATCTGAGTTCCATTCTATATGGAGTAACTGAATCTGAGATCATTCCTATCTAGCGGGTGATCACTAAATCTGATGATAGTGATACTGATTGACCATAGTTGAGGTTAGTCCTATCTAGTGGGTGATCCTGGAGTCTATTAATAATGATAGGAATTGACTGTATGTAACAGTCCTAAATTTATGACTGAAATTGTGGGATGTATTCATCTAACTGACATACCCCTTTCTAGCTAGTCTGGCGTTTAATTTGTAATCCCAGTTGGAAGGGTGTCAGTACCGCACCACTGGTAAAGAAAACTGTTGTGGAGTCAGTCCTAATCTAGCGGGTGACCCCTGGGATCAGTCATATACATTTAAATATGCCAACGGGTGATCCCTGAGTATGTCAGTCCTATCTAACGGGTGATATCTCATACCTATGCTGGCTACATAGTTTTGGAACTTAGGGATTACTTCTAGGGATCTCAGTCCTATTCTAGTGGGTGAGTCCCCATCCCTAGGCTCGATCGGTGCTGAATCCTACTCCCATTTGAAAGGCAATGAACTCATTAATTAAGCTGAACTGATTAACTAAACTTAACTGATTAGCTACACTGATACTAGTGGTATTGTTTAGCAGAGCTAAACTGAGTTTACTGAGTTTCATTGATTGACGGAATGTACTAATATCTGAGGACTGACTGAGAGTACTGTAGTTACTGAGATTTTTACTTGGACTACTGAAATCACTGAGATTACTAAACTACTGAGATTTTTGAGATTTCCTGAATCACATGGTTGACTGAGTTCTATGGATCATGGCTTAACTGAGAGTATCGTGAAACATGACATGACTCTAGGAACACAGATAAATTATCTGGTACAAGTACCCCCAGGACTCGATGGAAGGAAACTAACAAAACATGACTTTGCTCTTTTTGAACACATGACCAATATTCCTAATTCAAAATACCATAAGTTGGATTTCATACGACATATAGTTCTCAAAGTATTTTACATGAAAGGGAATGCATATAACAGCATGCCATAAGTCCATCAATCTAGTTTCATGAACATTCCATCAACAATCATGATGCATAAAAATATCATAGAAGTCATTATTTTCATAAGGGTGTAGCATGCATTTGTCATTTAGGTCACAATTCTACTATAGTACATGACTTCTAGTCTTTTAGACATTTTATCAAACACCTTACAAGCACAACTTAGGCATAAGTGTAATCAACAAATTATTCATCATGAACAACCAAATTTATATGTTTCCAACTCATATGATATCATATATTCATAAAAACAAATAAAGATTCCAACTTGGGAATCATTAAACATCAACAACATGAACATAATCCATTCACCATATAAATAACAAAATATAGAATTTAAAAGAGGGTTCTTGGACTTCATGGATGAAAAGAATCCATGAATGAACACTACAAATACATTACGGATTGAATCTTGAAATAAAATTGACCTTTCTTGAATGTTCTTGGATTGGGAGTCTTAATTCTAGAATATCTTATGGAGGGTCTGATGGGATCTTGAAGTTAATTGAGAAGAAACCCTAAGTTTGTTCTTGGAAACAAAGAGGGTTAAGAGCTTTTGGAACTAAATACGTGCTTTTGGTATTTTATGTATGGGGTAAGGTTTAGGGTGAGGGAAAAAGACCAAAATACCCCTACGAAATTACTTCCTAGTTACTGAAATTATCAGCTGACGATCAAGGCTGATAAGCTGTCAGATCTATGATAGCCCATCATCCCAGGTCATCACGTGGGAGTTGGAATTTTTGGGTTTCTGTCTAATCCTGACGACATGGGCTGATAAGCCGTCAGACTTGTGATAAGTCGTCAGTTCATGTCGTCACTCATTTGCCAGGTCGACATGCCAGTGTAAAATAGGTATAACTCTTTGCTTCAATATCGGATTTTGGTAAAATAAGTATTGTTGGAAAGATAATTCAATTATCTATCCATTGGTGGGTAATGAGATCAAAAGTTCATAGTATAATGAGAGACATTGTCATTTGAAGTTGACTATAGCAATATCCTTCTCAAGAATTCAATCAGTAAGGAATATTTTGATTCGTCTGATAGCTGGGAGTTATTTGAAGCCTTAATATACATCTAAATTACTCATAAAACTATAAAATAATCATGTTGTACTATGCTAGAGATTGAAACATGGCGCTAGTATTGGTCTGGATTTTTGGGGGTATTACACTTGGGCTGATAATTCAACACATAGGTGATGGCCCGTTAGCTCTAGTCATCACTTTGTTGACAAGCTAAAATGTTGGAGTAAAATGGGTATAACTTTTCACCCCAA
Organism: Capsicum annuum; assembly: GCF_002878395.1. Classification (NCBI taxonomy): domain Eukaryota; kingdom Viridiplantae; phylum Streptophyta; class Magnoliopsida; order Solanales; family Solanaceae; genus Capsicum; species Capsicum annuum. Next base: position 1,118,359 of record NW_025843459.1, on the reverse strand, counting down.
TATTGGATTAAGGCAAAACCAAATACATTGGAAAGAAGATTCAAACATCTTTCTTTTGATATATAGTAGTCTATGCGACTCATTATGTACAGGGAGTAATGTTCATTAAAATTTGACCTAAGATAAAATGTTCGCTAAAACTTAATCAATTGAAGTGTTCTCAACTTTTCTTTGAGTTTGGAGATTTTTATAACCTCGACTAATAGAGAAGGATATTTTCACACTATAGTATTGATCATCACCATCTATAGACAAAAAATCATTGGATTGGGTCTATATACTTAGGAATAATGGTTTGAATTCTACCCCGAAAACATGGGGTGTTACAAAGATGTCTCTATCCATTTGGTTGTTGAGGACATAGCTCATATACTTGCTATTCCACTCGGGGGCTGGTATCACTATGCTAAGTTTGAATTATCTCTCCTAGATAACATGGCATTTGCATTAGCCATCACTAGGAAATTTTCAGGCACTTCTAATCTTCTTTAACATTGTTGTGTGCTTAAATGAGAAATGTCTCCTCTCCACCATCTTTACTTTGATGTGGATCATAAAATGATCACACCATGAAATAAATGGCGCACTGAAGCAAACTACCTCGATATCTCCGTTATGGAACTGCTTGACACTAAGGTAAAGATCAACCTACGTAGTCTTATTATCAAGCACATGTAAAGAGTGCTTTTGAAGGATGATAAAATTGGCCATGCTTTTCCTTATGGATTCTAGTTGGCCTCAATTTTTAAGGATTATGTTGTTCCTTTGTAAGTCTGGTCTCTTCAGTCAACCAAGGAAATTCTTTGACGTTTGAACCATGTTGCACTACATGTTTAAATGAGGCAAGCTGACTTGCTTATACAAATGTTGAGAAATAAAATAGCTGATACCTTGGCTGAGTTGGAGGAAGGTCATGCTACCCATGTTCAAGTGAAGGATGTTCTTCAAGCCAAAATTCTGACACTGGAGGCAAACCTTGCAAGAAAAGAGTTGATAATGTAGAGGACATTCGTAAGTTGACATAAATGATTGCACATATTCCTTTTACCTCATCATTTTCTCCATCATAGTTTCCTAGGAATCTGTTCCATTAAGCTTATTTTTGCTAAGTGCCTAGATTGTTATGATGTTACTCTTTTCTTACTCAACTATGGATCATATTTTTCTTAATTAATTAAGTAACTTTTCCGTTTCTTATGTCTAATTTTTTGTATCTTCTATTGCATTATTAATTTCTCTTGTCTTCTTCTATTTTTCTTAGTGATAGCCCCAATGGATTTAGCATTGCACATTGGACCTAAATAAAGCATTGAGAGGTTGATTTGAATAAGGAGTTCAACTTTCCATAAAACTCTAAAGAGTTGAGAGTTTCACCTAAGATACAAGTCAGACATGAAGAAATTATTAGAGAGTTGTGTTTAAATAGATGGAGTGACATTTACAGTTACTCACACACTTACAAAGCAAATGACAATTGACAAATTGGCTTGGCAATTCACAACTTGGAGGATCACATAGTTGAACATGGTTCTATTACTCAGAAAGTAAGGTGTCTTAGTTTTTACGTATTAGGTTTGCTTATCGAGTTGTAATATTGACGTCATTCTAGTTTTAGTAAAGCATAAACTAAATTAGGATTATTGTCTCCAAGTTGGGGAACCTAAAATCTTAGGATAACATACCTAGTGTTTAACTAGGAGTTAGAGTTTATAATTACTAGATTACATAAGTCTCGTAATTTCATTTGTTAGACTTAAAGTTGTTTTGAAAAGTTTAGGGTGAAAACCTGTAGAGGTACATTTCATGGTTTTTCACACCTTTTTGAGTCGGTTATTTTCCATGTGAAATTCATCGTCTTATTTACTTATAGTGTTACAACTCAATTGAAACAGATTAGGCAACTTATTTCACTCATAGGTTACTGTTAAGTTAAAATAAGTAAATTAGTAGGTTGCATACTCTATCATATAACATTGGCTACAATGAGGGTATTAAATTTCTTGTGGACATACAAAAAAATTGTGGACTTGAATATTTCAGTTCTTTACTTTCTATTTTTCTTTTTCTGGTTTACTATTAAATTTTGGACACAGACTAATCTCAATAATCCTACTGGAATAACTTGGTTTTGAACCAAAGGACTCTGAGTGGAAGAGAGATATTGGAGGAAAAAGAAAGCATACGAGAAATAATAAATAAAAGGTAATGAAATATTAAACTTTCTTTTGCACATAATTAGCATCAATTTTATTCTTATAAGTTATAAAAGATTGAATTGGCGTGTAAAGAGATTGATGGCTAGTGAGTACCAACAAAAATATTCTATTTGACTACATTTTCACCTTGATTAAGTCTCACTCTAACTTTTTTTAACCTTCATATATATACTTACCTTCTAGTTTGCAATTTCATTTTGTCTTTTATAAAAGGAAATGATTTCTATAGGAAAATTAATTATGTTTTTCTCTAATTTCAATCTATCTTTCATTAAAGGGATAAAGGAAGCAATGATCGGGTTTGACAGAGAGACCGAAATGCTGATAGAGAGACTTGTGATAGGGCCTCGGTAAATATATGTGATCTCAATTTTTGGAATGCTGAGACTTGGAAAAACAACTTTGGCTAAGAAATTGTATGATCATCAAAATCTTCTCAATCGCTTTGATGTTCGCTTGTGGTGTTTGTTAGGGAATGTGAAGATTTGATACTGGACATATGAATGAAACATATTATGCAAGATATTCCACACAAGTGAATAAATAAAAGCTATTGTTTCTCACATGTACTGCATATTGAAGTTGATGCAAAACTAACAAGGCATTAAGACAAAAGTGGATAAGCAAGGAAGCTCAAAATTGTTACTAATGCTTATCACATACAGCAAAAAGATCGAGGAAAAGTTAAGTGCAACACTTTGAGTTGGAATTGATCAAGGAGTCCATCTAGACTAAGAGATGAATTAGAAGAGTCCTATTCATTCAAGGTGATAGACGGCTACAACAAGGAGTGAAGCTACTTGATAGATTCCTACTAAAGATAGAAGTATACATCATCTAAAGGACTTAATCAGGAGTTAGCTTAAATACAACAAATGACATTCAAGTGGTTCACTCATGCACTGACAAAGAAAATCATCAATCAGAAAATCAATTCACTAAACTTGAAGAAGAACCTGGTCCTTTACTTAGCAAGCTATACACTTTGTAGTAGCTTGGTTCTTTGAGTTGAACTGAGTCTATTGTTCTAGTCTCAGTAAAGTATAAGCTGAGTTAGGATTTGTGTCTTCAAGTTAGGGAACTCGAAGACTTTGGAACATTTATCTTGGGAGGATTTGTGTTTTTCTAAAATAGGAGTTAGAAGTTTTAATTCCTAGTTTACAAGAAGTCTTGTAATTTATTGATTGTTGAGGCTCTAGAGTAATAGTGAAGTTGGGGTTAAATCCTGTAGAGGTACAGGTCATGATTTTTTACACCTTCCTTGAGTCGGGTGTTATCCATGTAAAAATACTATGTTCAACTTTTACTTATGTGAACCACGTTAGCTTACTTGTTGCACAGATAGGCAACCATTAGAGTATAATATTATAATCAGTAGGGCACACACTCAAACAAGTGGTATCAGAGAGAGGTTGTCTTAAATAAGGCTAGCATCTAAGAAAAGGTCACAGTGAAGGTCAGTCAACTACTAGAACTCCACTTTTTGATGGCTCTAATTTTATTAGGTAGTAAGCCAGGATGGGGATGTTCATCCAAGGTGAAGACTATGAATTATAGGATAGGATTATTGATGGTCCTACTGTTCCAATGAAGTTGGTTGATGGTGAACCAGTCAATAAAGTAAGGAGTGGATATACTGTTGATGACTTATTGGCATTAAAGAAAAATGCTAAGGCTAAGAACATTTTTGTCTGTGGATTAGGACCAGCTGAATACAATAGAATGTCAACCTACACCACTACTAAGAAAATTTAGGATGCACCGGTAAATGCAAATGAGGGTACTTCTTAGGTAAGAAAATTCAGGATTTCTTATCTTTTTACTAAGTATGAGGCATTTAAGATGAAGGAAAATAAATCCTTTCATGATATGATGAAAAGGCGTACTGCCTTAACAAATGGCCTGACTTTCTTGGGAAAAGTCATCACTGAGGAGGAACAAGTTGAAAAGGTGTTGAGGGTACTACCAAAATTAAAATGGAATGTTAAGGTAACTGCAATTAGGGAAGTAAATAAGGATCTCATAGGCATGACCCTGGATAAACTGGTAGGATATTTGAAGACTTATGAAATGGAAATTGATGGAACCAAAGAACGAGCAGATCCTGAGAAAATCTTGGACCTAAAAGCTTCTGATAGTGATGAAGAAATTGAACTTGACATGGAATAAATTGCCTTCATAACTAATAACTTCAACAAATTCTTTTAGAAAAAGAAGGGAACAAGTAGCAAGAAACGTTCAAATGACAATCCAAATGGATGCTACAAATGCGGTAAAACTGATCATCAGATCAGAGATTGTCCTATCTGGGAAATAGAATGGAGAAAGGAAAGGGATAAAAAAGAACTGAAATAAAAGACCAAAATGAAGTAGAAGGAATAACATACAATGATGGCAGCACGCAGATCTGATTCAAATGATGATGAAGTTGATGAAACGGCATTCATGGATATAATACTTAAAAGAAGAAGATGATGCTTCTGAGGTAAGTATACTTGAACTTAAAGAAAAAATGCATTTGTTTTAAACATCATGGATATAATACTCAATTGTAAATTCAAGGTTCAACATGAAAATCATCTAATTCATCATACATTCTACTTTAACTACATGAAAAATGTGATTAATCATGGATTAAAACCTAAATAATATCATGGACATGAATACAATCAATTTCAATCATTGAATTTATAAATTTGAAAACTTATATATTTAATAAGGGTTCTTGGACTCTATGGGTTAAAGGAAACCCAAGATGAACACCTAATATACCTAAGAATATTAATTCTTGAAGTTTCTTGATGGAGTTCTTGAGAATTGTTCTTCATTTATTGAAGCTAGGGTTTTTTCCCTTTTTAGAGAAAATAATTTTATCTTGAGAAAAATTGAGTGAATAATGACTAATTAGGTTATTTAGGGGTTAATTTTGTGTTTAAGGCTGATTTGGGTCATGGAAAATACCAAATTACCCCTGCTGAGAAATTAAAATTCGTCACTTCAAGTCCCCATTTTAGCCTCCACCGCTACAAAGTGAACTACTGGATCTTGGCTGGAAACTAACTTAAAAGGACAATTGTGAAATGGTCTTGTGGTGCGGAGTCACAGTGGAAAATGACAATTGGGAAAAAGGCCCTTGGCGCGAAGACGTGGGATCGTGTTGCCCTACTGGAAAATGACAAATGGGAACTAGAACATTGGTACAACGTGCAGAAATTGTGATGGCACACTGAGAACTGACAATTGCCATTTGTTCTAGCTCCGCAATGCGGGGATATACCATTTGGTACACTATTTACAAAAATTGCTATAACTTTTCACCTGGGTATCGGATTTGGGCAAAATTTATATCATTGGAAAGCTGACTGAATTTCCTACGTAATGGTAGGTCTTAAAATTAAAAATTCTAACTATTTTGAAATAATTATATAGATATACTCATGTACTAAGAGTTTAACTGAGCAAGGAAAATACGGGGTATTATAGTATTCAAGTCGTTCCTATGTCTAAGGTCTGAGTTCTCTATGTAACTCATGTATTGTTCTAACCTCCAAACTAGAAGCAATGATTTCTCTGTAAATCTAGTCTATCATATATTCATGCTCTGATGTTCATGATCTATAAATTTATGTCCCAAATCATGCTCTGTTCTATGGAATTTTGTTTTCGTATGTTATTAATTTATTTTATGTCAGAATTGGCCAAAATGATAAAGTTGTGCAAACTCATGACTATTTCATCTTTGAAAATAAGAAGCGATATCTTCAAGCAAAAGTCCTTTTCTCAATTGTTGACATCATGAATTCCAAACTTATATTTTATGACTCATGATGTAAGCGCTCTTATTTCTCACTATGGTCTGTCCTAAGGACTTGTGCTAAGTTGTGTTTATGTCAGAGCGACTCTCTACTTAAGATCTAGACACTTGATTTATAAAGAACTTTGTGATTGTATTGTATCTTCACCTAATGTCCCACCTTGAGTAAATCAACAAATATGGGTTATAATTGAGTAGTGTTTCTCACATTCATGATTCTTATGCCCGGGCTCCTTGATGACCCTCTGAATGATAGAATGATAAGTAGTTATGGTGAGTAGTAGTGACTTAGGAAGGGGGAGTAGATGTTCTTGAATGTGAAATTTTGATGTGATTCTCTTAACTAAGGTTATAAATAATGGAAGAAATAAGGAGATGAACTTTTTCTATATGGAATAGTTGGGAAGGAGGTATGTAACGAAATATTTGTAAGAGTAATCGAAATTATTGGTCTTAGTGGGGAGATCCATGAAGTGGGTGTAGTAATGATAAGGTTGAATGTTGTAATTGTTTAAAACACAACCCATGTACCTTGTGGTTAGTATTCCCTAAATTAAAACCTGAGGGTGTTTGGTGTTAGTGATAAGGTAAACTAATCTTTTTATAGGGATATAGAGTATGGAGTCCCATAGCTTAAGTTAGCACCTTTTTTCTTCAAGTTAGGCTTCAATATATGAGTATTCTACAGTGGGACTCGAACTACTATTGTTATATATGTGATGGGACAATTATAAGTTGGATATTATGAAGTATGTTGTTTAATGTTAGGGAATAGACGAGTAGTGTCTCTATGTTTGAGTCTATTCGGTGTATTATGTAAAGTAGAGAATGCTTTTATCCCTATCTTTACAAAATCTCATCTCATGATTGTACCGATATAAATCAGGGTTATTATCACCAATATATCTCATGCCTTATGTTGGAATGATATACAACAATAACTAACGCAGTGTATTCCCACAAAGTGGGGTTTAGGGAGCGTAAGATGTACGCAGTCCATACCGCTACCTCCAAAGAAGTGTTGGGATGATTATAATCCCTAGAATTCATTTGCAAGATCATCTCTATGTCAATTCTTATCCTCTCATGCTTTATGCTTACACCATTCACTTTGCATCGCTATGAATGATCTTCTTGAGGTCTTTGTATGTTTTCTTTAGAGAAAGTTTGTCCTTTTTTACATTATTTTTTGGAGCTTCAACAAGTCCCTACCCATCATTCGGGGATGAATAATCCAAAGTGGGAGATAATGTACCACCCCATTTAATTTATGTCTTGAATTAACTCTTGGTTGCATGCATGGGAAGTGTAGGACCTAAAATTTTTTTAAGTGTTAGGAGACATGGGCATATTTTAGACCTCTTAACTTCAACTATTTTTAATTTAGTCTTTCCGACCCCATGACGTAGATTATTGAATTGATTCATGATTCAGGGGTGGTTTTAAAGGGAATGTCTTTGGGAAGTTTTTGAGTTTTTCAGACAAATATTGGGTCATGTTTGGATTTCAATTCAAGAATCTCACTCCAATTGCATCATGTTGCAGTGAGTACAACGATAGGGAGTTCATCGCATTATGGTGAAGGTTTTTTCATCAAGCTCTTGATTTATAATTTGAATGCATGTTTCACAATCTTTATAGTAGTGTGTGAAGTTCTTATTAGGTGAAAAATTTTCATACAAATTACTTAGAGCAAAGTTTAGCTAAGAGCCTTTGATTCGTCAAATGTTTGGTATCCGATTCTCCAAAGGTCAACTTTAAATGTGTATAACTTTTGATAAATGTGGAATTTTTCATCCACAAAATTATATATAGTTGAAATATCTTTCCAACGATACAAATTTTGCCTTAATCCGATACCTAAGCAAAAAGTTATGATCATTTTCATCAGAAACAGTAAGCCACTGCAATTACACCACGTCGCGGTGAACTTGAAAATGCAATTATGAGTTTAAAATTGCCTAAGGGGCAATTTTGTATTTTCCCCTCAATCCAATTCTTAAATCCATGACCTAAATCACCCATTAGGGCATTATTTGCCTATCTTCTCCAACTTTTTTCTTAAGCAAACCCTATCCCTTCTCCAAGAACAAGAAATCAAGCCTTTCAAGTTCAAGATCCTCAAGAAAAGTGTCAAGATTTGGGTTCCATTCTTCCAAATAAGTTATACATGGGACTATCTTAAACCTAATGGGCATAGATTTACTATTTTAAAACAAGTTTTAAAAATTCTATATATATAAATATGAAATTGGTTTCAAGATCATTGATAAGCATGTATTGAAATCCTATATTTTGAAGAAGGGTTGTGGACATTTTGGTATGAAACCCTAAATGCTTGAGTCTGTTGATGAACCATTATGTACAAATTGTACTGTCTTTATGAGATAATGAAAGGGTGTTTTACTTGTTGTATAAGTGATCGTGTTCCCCATTAAGAATGCTTTTAAATTACTAGAAAAGGTAACCACTGTAGATAAAGTATTGAAGAGAGAAAGTGGTTTGTTTTTATGTTCCTTCAAAGTATGAACTTATGCATGATTTTGAATTTTTTTGGTGGCCAATAATAACTTTTTGTATTAAGAAAAGGGCGGTAGAGTTGTTGTGATATGGCTTCCAAGTCTGGGTATGACGATACCCTTTTATGATATACCCAAAACAGAATTAGAAAGAAATAACTTTTTAAAGTAGATATGTTTTAAAGAGTCTAAAATTGGGCTTAAGAGAGTTAGATGGTTACCTGAAGAAAGCTTGAGTTCAAACAACTCATTGCCTAAAACCTTGATTTGCTAACATGGGTTCATGTTGCCCCAAAAGGGGGATTGTATGTTGGCGATGACCCTATTGCATATTAGATATGCAAAGACTTCGATACTTGTAGAAAACATAGGTTGTGGGCTTAGCCGCCGAGTCAAGGGCGGATTCCATATAGCCTACAGGATTACAGATTGTAGGGTGTACAATATAGCTCAGAAGAGAAATAAACATGCAGAGTTATAATTTCAAGAGGATGTTTTGAAAGTTATCAAATTAAGCCCATGTTTTTTCAAATGTTTCATGCTAACATGTTTTTTTAAATGCTCTCACCTATATTGTATAAAACTGTATTTTATTTTTTGATTATTCTATGTACCAATACATTTGGATTGACCCCTTATATTTTAGGATCTAAGGTTCAGGGGATCCCGCTAAGCAGTAGATAGTTTTTGGTTAGACATTTGAAGTTGGTAAGCCTCCCTTGTTTAATGCTATATTTTTATTTCATTTTAGTTCATGGTCCAACCAGGGGCCTTGTCCCAGTTTCAGATAGATATTATTTCAGTTTAGTAGAAATTTTAGAGTCTTGTGTTAGATGGCTTTTCTTTTGAGGATTTTTTGGACCTATGTCAGTATGGTATGGTTGAAGTGATAAGATGATTATGATTCTAATTTATTTATGCATTTTAATTATTTGATGGATTATGCATAAGATTGCCAGTTTGAAGGACTCTCGAGCCTTCATGGTTTAGGATGTCCATCATGGTTAGGGCCTCAGTTTGGGTTGTGACAAAAAGTATATAGATGAACTTACGCATGTTATTGAGTTTATGTTAACGCGATATGTCTTTATGTTAGCTTAAGGGTAATGAATGTGGTACAGGTTCCTTGGTTGAAGGTAGAGAAGGAGTTATTAGTTAAAGTGAATTGTTGCTTGCTTGCAGTAGGAAACGAGTTATTGGTGGTATTTATTGTGTTAGAAAAGTATAGTTTATTAATGAAATTATTTGATTGTTGAATATCGTTAATATAGGCTTCCTCGCATTGTTGTGAAAAAGAAGATTAGATGATGCATTAAGATCTATGAATATAGTTGAAGCATACAGATAAGTGAATGGTAGTTATTTGTAAAAGTAGTATGTGCTAATGGATTATAATAAAATAGGAAATACTATCATGATCAATTATTATTATTAGGAAACTTTAGTCGACTAGCATTTCTTGATATCTTATTTTATAGCTTCCAATTGAGAATAACATGTGAGGTTGGGTTGTTAATCATGCCTAGCACTAGACACTAAGTTTGAATAGCAGATGATCATCAAGGTGGAAATAATGATTGCTTGGTTAGTAATGCTAGTTATATGAAAGTGATTTAGTAGCCTTGAACAATGTATGCAGGATTTAAAGTTTATTTGTTCATAATTAAGCATGATGTAGAGGTGTTCCCAAGGTAACATAGGGTTGCATTACTTTCTAAGTTTGTTAAGTGTTGCGTGTAGATAGTAGTACCCTTGAGTTTCTAAATGTACGGAGGCTAGTTATATGGTATATTGTATTCTTAATATCTAAGTTAAGGAGTTATGGATAGATGATATTGAACCTTTTGGTATGATTTTGTTTCTCATGGTTTTGGTAAGGATATAAGTTTACAGATGTGATATTAGTAGGTTATAATGGAAGTAGTATGGTTCATTAAAGGTTTAGGGATATCCATGTTAAGTGATATAAATTAAGTTTGAATCTTTGAAGATTGAGCTAACACAAATAAAAGTTGAAAACCTAGATGGTGTGAACTCATGGTATGGTTATCCTCATCAAGATTCTAAGTTAGTAAGTGTTCAAGTATTATATGATGACTATTGGGGCTATAGAAAGATAGAGTTGTATCTCAAAAGGCAGTATTAGCAGTTGATTTTACACTTTCTGGTGTAGTCTTTTGGGTTAAGTTTATTATTTACGTTTATTGTTATATCTGAGACTCTAGAGTACAGTGATTGTAGTCCATTTTAGAGTTTAGTAAAGGGTTCCACAGACATAGAATGATGTCTTAAATCTAAAGGGGAGATGATAGAACAAGGAATCAAGTTAGATTTTTAGATTCTAGTAGTGTTGCCAGTGTGTTGCAGAACAACACTAGGGAGGAAGATGCCCGACCCATTCTTATTTTAGTATTTGTACTTCAGTTATCACGATATCTACTCATGGCTTATATGTCACTTCCATAATCATATTTAATGTTCATGTATATAATAGAGAATCATATACTCTACCAGTTCCTGGTATGAGGAGTTCTAGTGTATTTAACAGTACAAATCATGTTCCAAAAATTTTTTAACTCCAAACTCAAGTGATGCAGGTCATGACTCATGTACTCATTCTTTACAGTATGTTCAGTTCTAGGTACTCATGCTACACTCTTAATAAACAGCGAAATGCAGATTTTTCCATGTATATGGTCAGTTTTGATCTCTGTAACTCTATTCCACAGGCCTCAGCTAAGTGTCCCAGTTATGCATAGTATTCTTGCATTCTTCAGTTGCTCATGTTCAAACTTTTTAGTGATCTTTCCTTAGATTAAGATAGTGATGATGAACAATTGTGTAGATGGGAGAGAGTAAATGTCTTATGTTGGGAAAGATTGTTGTTTGCTTGTTTTATGTAAGTGTATAATATTGAGGTAATGATTTTTTGTACATCTTTGTTAGTCAATTTTTATGCGTGTCTTCCTAAGAATATTACATGGAAGTTGTTATTTATAGAGGTATTAGAGAATATGAAAAAGATGCTTTTATGGGTGTTTGATTAGAAGTGCATATGTGGTTATAAAGATAAGCTTGAATGTCATGTTGGTATATATGAGTGGATGGGTGCATTGTGCGTTTGTGAATTCCTAATAAGAGGTTTAATTTATCTATTGAAGTTGTAAGAAGAATTATTCTTAAGATGAGAACTGTGAAAACAAATGGGTTATTGTATTCATGGTCAGACTAGTGTTATGGTGTCATGTATAGTACCTTGATATTATGAGTGAGGATTGAACATGGAGAGAGTGTGTAGTTAAACTCATACTTTGGTTAGAGTAGTTATATATACCCGTGTGAGAAGACATTTAAGGGGAATAGTATAGTTGAGGGAGTATTTGAGAAGGGTGGCTAAGCTTGAAGATTAGCAGTTGCATTGCATAAGTCTTAGAAGTTCTATCCTAGCTTATGTTTCATAGGACTATTTTCCATGTTATAGAGTTATAGTGATAATAAGATTCCTTACTCAGATATCTTATTCAGATCATGTCGAAGATTCTCTATTCACTAATGTTACTAAGACTTCTTAGAAACACTGTTGAAGAAATACTCTAATTGAGTGTAAGCTTTCAGTATGGTTTAGTCCGGACAACTACCAATTCAGTTTAACAGTCAGATAGACAAAATCCTATGGTTTCCCATCTTCCAATCTAGTCTTATTATATGAAGTTTCATGTGTATGGACATTTCAAAAGATAGTTTGGTCTCATCCATGTAAATTGTGAATCTAGTTAAGCCCATGCATCATGTTAAATATTCAGATATTCAGTCATGATTAAGTTTTTAAGTATCCCATGTATCATTTAAGTCTTTCCTTAGTATTTCAGCCAAGTCAGTATCATTCGAGGGATGAAGTATCCCAAGGGGATGATATGGTAATACCCTGAGTTTCCGTGTCCTAAACCTCTCAACTTTTATTCATGAAACTAGGTCTAACCTGAGGTAATGGTTACCCATAAGTTGACTTTTTTGTTTCTATCTCAACCGTATAATTATTCTCATGTCATTGCAAGTGTTCACGAAATTAGTTTAATTCATGTATCATGCTGAGGCTCAGTTATTTAATCATGTTCCAAGTCATGCATGTTTAGTATATGATCTCAGTTACCTTGGTACAGTACTCTCAGTCTAATCAGCCACATTCGAGAACGAATGTTCCGTAGAAGGAGATATTGTAATACGTAGTTTTCGTAGTTTGGTTCACTAAGCGGTAGGGACTTATTCCTATTTGTTTCCTGTTAACTTTGAGGATTTTTAAACTGACCTTCCCAGCCTCGACATGTATATTTTTGAGCTAATTCACGTTCAGGGGTGTAAGGAGAATATCTCGGGGAAGTTTTGTATTTTTAAAATGAGGTTTAGGGCACGTATGGATTTTTATTCTAGAACCTCACCACGATACTGTTGCATCGCGGTGGGTATAGTGATAATCCCTTAATTGCATCGTGGTGAAGGTACTTTCATCCAGTTCTTGATTTATAATTTGAATGCATGTCATAATCTTTATCCTAGTGTGTGAAGTGCTTATTAGGTAAAAAAATGTTCATAGGAATTACTTAGAATAAAGTTGAGCTAAGAGCCTTGGATTCGTTAAAAGTTTGGTATTCGATTCTACAAGGGTCTACTTTGAATGTGCATAACTTTTGATATTCATTGAATTTTTCTTCTCAATACCCATCAAATTGTAGATAATTGAATTAGCTTTCCTACGATACCAATTTTTCCCTAATCCAATACCTGAGAAAAAAGTTATGATCATTTTTGTCAAAGCCAAAAATCCACCGTGACTAGACCGCGTCATGATGAGACTTTAATCCTCATACTAATTATGAATTTTTTTTTAAATGATGGAGGGGCAATTTGGTATTTTTCCACCTCAGCCCAATTCATAAAAACACGAGCTAAGGCTTCAGTTAGGGCATTATATGCCCATATTTTCACTTGATCTCTCAAGACCAAACCCTAATCACCCCTCCAAGTTCATTCATTCCATCATCTTCTCTTAAAGAAAAATCAAGAGTTAAGTTCCATATCCAAGAATTTCTAGAAATCTTTCAAGATCATCTCCAATGCTTTCAAGGTCAAAATTTCTCCACCAAGTTAAGTCAATTAAGGTATGTAGGGTTATGAACAAGGGTATCCTTTCACCCTTGTGCTCAAGTTACATGATTGTAAGATTTTATTTACTTGTTTTGAAGTTGGGTTTATACCCAAATTTATATCTTCTAGAAGCATGTGATTATCATGAGATTTAAAGGTTTAAATATATCAAGAAGTGCTTATGTTAATGTTTTTTTAAACTTAGAAGATTTATATTATGAATGAGATTGTACTATCTTAACTTGTTATTGTTGAAGTATTTCAAGAATTATATTGAGCATAAAGTTTTGGTATGAATTACCATGAGTTTAAAGCATAAATTTTAAGCCCTATGTTAAGTGTTGAGATTTCAAGAAGATCGTGGTTTTAAGTTTTATTTAATAAGTTTATACCGAGTTTTGAGACTTCAAGAAGACTATGTCTTAAGCTTTTCTGATTTACCAAGATTTAAAGAAATATGGATATTTTGATCCTATGCTAAGGTATAGAATCCATATTTGTTCATTTTGATTACAATTTGAAGTAAAGACAAACATAACTGGTTTTCATTATAAAACCCCTATGCTAAGTTAAGGTGGATTTCCTAAAGGATGAGCATAAAGATATAAGGGAGTAGTATTTAGCATCGAGTTGGGTATGATTTTAAGGCCACATGCCCCAGAACTACATGCCATGGTAGGTTTAAGCGCCCATAGTGGGCTAAGTATAGTGATCACTTTAGTTAAGGTCCTATTCTGACCGCAATGGTAGGACAGCTCTCCCCTACGTGGTAAGACATTGGACTCCATGGTAGCTCACATGGTTTATGTCGGTTAGAAGAACCTCCTTAAGAAATATTAAAAGTAAAGCTTATAAAAATTATGTGTTATGGGTCACAAAGTTTATTATCATGCATTATTATTCTTGTACATAATTTTACATCTTTTGATTTACTCAAGCCTAAGGTGAGTCATTTACACTTAGCATGCATTATTTTAAAGTCTATGAGCATAGTGAGTTATTGTTTTACTTATGCATTCACCCCCACATACTCAGTACATCCAGAAGTACTAATTAACATATATGCCTACATGGTATATTGTCTTATGATGTAGGTACCAGTTGTAGCCTACACATCATAACCAGACAGTGTGCATCTCCCAGTTAGTAGGTGATGAGTCCTTTTCATTCAAGGGGTTGAGTCAATCATAAGTCGAGTAGCATCTTATTTTCTTTATTAACTCGTATTGATTCGGAATAGCTGAGGGTTATGTCCCGGCTACCTATATTAAATACTAGTAGTGGCTTCACGGACAGTCAATATAGTTGATGTATTAAATTTTTAGTTTTGTTTTGTATGCCTAAAATTGTAATCCTTGTTGATAGTTTTGTTTTTGAACATATTCAGCAAAGACATCTCTTTCACTTATTTATTTCAGATCAATGTATCATATTTAGTTGCTCATGAGTTATGCTAGTATAAAGGTTAGCTTGGGATCACTTATGATCCTATGCACCGTGTGACATCCAGTAGGTAGTCTCTGGGCATTGCATCAATTAAGTAGAAATAAATATATTTTGAAGAAGTCTCTTCACCCAAGTTATTTCTACAACATTCCTTCTCATGGACTTAAATTCAGTTGTGGATAAAGTTATAGAGATTTTTTTTCTTGGATTTCCAAGACATGAGCAAGCCTCCCAAACTAATAAAGAGCCCACTAACTGATCATCGTGTGTCTTGACATGATACCAAGTCGTCATCACAAAAAGCAATTAGTGAAAAAGAGGGATTGAAATTAAAAACTAAACCTTGGCCTGGATTTACATATAAATACCTCAAAACCCTTAGTGCCACTATAAAGTGATCCACACAAGGTTGCTGCATATACTAGCTCAGGGTTTGGACTAAAAATGAGAAATCCAGCCTCTTTTGACTGAGATAATTAAGCTTCCCTATTAATCGATGGCAAATTATGGGGTCTGGTGATAGTGGTCTTATGAAAGAGTAAATTTTGAAGAAGGATTGGGTTGGGAAGATAGCACAGGTAAGTTAGTGTAGTCAAATTCCTACAACAATTCAAAATCAAACTTTCTTTGAATTAGGATGCATCTATGTGATTCTCGCAAAGTCCATATCCTAGAAAATAATGTATCTCTCCTAAGTCCTTAATTCTGCATTTTGAATCAACGAATAGTTTCATAGATGCAAACACATCTAGATCATTCTCTGTAATGAAAGTATCATTGACATAGAAAACAATGATAGAAATGAGGCTCCCGTTCTTCTTAAATAACAAAGAATAATCATTTAAAGAATCTGAATAACTTTTGAAGATCCATACACCGACAAGCTTGGTGTATCGTTTCCTAGACGTTACCTGAGCCCATATAAAGATTTTCTTAGCATACACACATGATTAGGAGTGGGAGGTACCATGTCAGGTGGGAATTTCATGTGCACTTTTTTATTGAAGGTCTCCATGAGAAAAAGCATTTTTCACATAAACTTAAGAAATAGGTCATCATTTCTAATCTAAAATAGCTAGAAGACATCTAATGGTCTTCATTTTTACAACAGGATAAAACATTCAATCAAAATCTACACCTTGCTTCTGTATATCCCCTCAAATGACAAGTCTAGCTTTGTACCTTTTAATGTACACATCAGAATGCTACTATATTTTGTACACTCATTTATAAGGTAAATCCTTTCTTCATGTGGATAGAACTATCACCTCCCATGTTTGTGTAATGCCCGTAGAGCACACCTTGGGTACCATACGGTGCTTACAGTCCTGAGGGACCACAAGCTAACCCATGAACTGGTACCTAATTTGAGAACTGAATAATAATAACAAAATAACATATGCAAAATATCTGAAGATGATCATAGCGCAAGAAAGGAGTATATGATCAGCACTTTGAATTTGCTGGTATGCTAAATGAGGTAGACTAATATGCATGGTTTCGTATGCATTAGTAATAACTAACTAAATGAATTGCGTGAAGTAATGAATAGTATGCGTGAAATCTATAAATACTGAGAATGCATGACAAAACATAAAACATGTCCCGAATATAATTAGTAAAATGAAATCTAATAACTAAATAACTGATATCTATATGCTATGGTCAAGCAAAACTAAAATTGAATTACTGGGCTGATTACTGGATTGAGATTGTGGGAGCTATCATATAATTGACATGCCCCAATATGAGCAAATTAGGGTCCAACCTGTGAACCTAGTTAGAAGGGAGTCAGTACCATACCACAGGCACTAACACTATCTGTGTGGGTCTACTAAATGCTGTCCCAAAGGACTAAGGGTGTCAGGCCTAAACTCTATGCAAGGTAGTCAAGCCTAAGATGACTAGTGACTCCTTGTGTCCTATGCTGGCTACGTAGTTCTAGAGTACAGAGACTGTTACTAACGACTCTACCTATCTGATTGGGATGACACCATCCCTGCACTCACTAGATACTAAATCCTACTCCCAACTGAACTAACTCAGAATATTGGATTGTTCTAAGTTTAACAGATTATGATAACTGATTGAAATGATAATGATCATAACATATTTGTAAAACTATTCTGAAGATACTGACACTAAGTAAACGGCTATGTTTTTAGGTATTCATAACCCCCAGGACTTGATAAAAATAATAGCAAGATAGTACTTAAACTTTAGGGACATAATATGAAAGCATTGCTAAAATTTCATTCTTGTAAGGATTTCATCAAACACTTGCAATGCATGGTTTAAGCTGAGAATGGGAATAGTGAAAAACTTGTTGTAATAGCATAATTTCAACACCAACATCACTAATTATGAATTAAATCAGTGAACAACAACCTTTAAATATGTGGGGTTTAATAACAACAACAATTTCATGTAAACATGGTATAGAATCAAAGTTCATGGAAATTCATGGTTAAAATAACAATTCAAATCATAGTAACTTGTAAAGATCACAACTTTGAATTTAAAATTTGATACTTGAACTCCATGGGTAGAAGGGACCCATGGATGAACCTTTAACATTCCTGAGTTGATGAATTCGTGAAAGTTCTTGGGGTTTTTCTTAAAAATTGATCTTGAATATTAAAGTCTATGGTTTTGTTATTGAGAGTTGTTCAGTTTCTTGGAGAGAAGTTATGAGTAATGGGGCATATAAGGCCCCTTTAGGGTTGTAATTATTTGTTTTGGACGGATTTGGGGCTATGGGAAAAGACCAAATGGTCCCTGAAATTTAAATATGCGGACTGACAATCCCAATTATGAATTTTGGAGAGATGCGGTGTTTATCTCGTCGGGCCACTAGAAAAGGATAATCCTCATTTTGTCTAATGGCGCGACGCGGTGCTATTGTGTTACATCACTAGAAATTGCCAATTGCAAACTGAAAACTTGGCGCGATGCGGCGCCATTACGATGTCTCACTCAATGTGACTTTCCCCTTGGAGCGACATGGCGTTATCGCGGTGATCCACTAAAAAAGGACAAACATGATTTTGGCCATCACCGCGATGCGGCCTTATCATGTTGGGTTACTATTTTTCACTAAAAGTGTCAGAACTTCTCACCCGAGTATCAGATTAAGGCAAAAATAGTATCGCTGGAAAGCTAATTCAATTTACTATCATTTGGTAGGTCTTTAGATGGAACATTCTGAGTAAAAAAAAGATATGCTCATTTGAAGTTGACTAAAGAAACATTATTCCCGAAAACTCCATCAGTAAGGAATATTTTAATTCGTCAAATAGATGGGAGTTATTTGAGACCTTAATATACATCAAAATCACTCATAAAAATACTAAAAAACTACAATGTACTTTGAATGAGCTTGAAACATGGCTCTAACATAGGTTTGGATTTTCAGGGTATTACAATATCTCCCCCTTGGGTACATTCATCTTCTAATGATTTTGGTTAAGATTAAAGCACCGAGGAACTAATATTACATGTGGAATATACATGATGAAAATATGATTGCATGACTTTGTCTAAAATATGATGCATGACTGAACTGATGCTACGAATGCATGACTGTCATGACAATGATATGCACCTAAAACTGAGTATGGAAAAGAGAGATTCTAAGGATAATTGTTACCTTAAGTTGAGAAAACTGAAGAATCTGCGATCATTTACTTATCACACATGAATAGGAACGTGAGAGCATAACTAAGTCTGGAACATGATACATGAACTGGATATCATGAACTGAACTGATTTCTTGAGCACATGTAGTGTCATGGGAATTGTTATAAGGGTGATATAGGACCGAGAAAGTCAACTTATGAGTAACCATTTCATCCAGTTAGATCTGGTTTCATGAAGAAAAGATGAGAGATTTAGTACATAAAAATCTCAGGGGTATTACATCTACCCCTTAGGATAGTTCGTTCCCCGAATGATACTGAGTTGAGTAAAATACTAGGAAAACTAAGATATTACACAAAATGCTTATGGGCAAAATCATGTCTGAATATCAGGGATCTGAAATATGATGCATGAACTCAACTGGATTCTCAATTTACATGGATGCGAATAACTATTTCTCGGAAGGGATATATTTATGAAACTTTAGATAGTAAGACTAGGTCAAAAGAAGAAAAAATCATAGGAACTTGTCTATTTGACTACTATCTGAGTTACTGGCTATACAGACTAACTCACACTGAAAGCTTATACTTAAGTGGAGTATTTATTTGAAACTCTTTCTAAGAAGTTCTAATGACTTTAGGGAGCAAAGAATCTTGGGCATGGTCTAAATAAGACATCTATATAAGAAATCACAACAAGGCTAAAATTATGTAATATGAAACACAGTCCTACGAGACATCCACTAGGATAGAGCTACTAGGCCTTATGCACTGCAACTACTATCTTTCAAGATTCAACATACCCCTCGAATACTCCCTCAACTATACCTTCCACCTTAATACTGCACTTCACCTGAGACTACTAAAAATATTCACATGGGAACTGATAACTCTACTTACTAAAGTCTGAGCTAGAATAAATTCTTCCACTATGTACAAGCCTACTCGAATCTATGAAATGCACACATAACATTGTAATACTAGTCATAATCATGAATTTAACACACCCTGCATTTTCATAATTTCTCATCTCATGAATAATTTTGATTTCCCCTTCAACAACGAAATACAACCTTTTACTTGCCATTAACTAATGCGTAATACGTTTATCAACTTACACACTAACATGACATTCAAGCCTATCTTCGTAACTACATCCTCTTATAAAACAAGCATACAACACTCTTCCCTTAACATGAAACATTAAATCTCTCCCATCTAGGCAATTTCTTGTCACTACATTATTTCATAAGGAGAGGTCACTGAATGGCTAAAACAAGAGGACCTGAAGCTTGAATAAAGACTATACAGAGCTTAACACTTAACTAAGGCCTGAGGAATAGAACATAAACATCATGGATTTATCAAGAGATCTAAACTGAGGATATACATGACATAATCTAAATTTTGTTGATCTTTAAGAGTGTAGCATAAGTCATGGGAACTGAGAATTCTATAAAACATGAATTCATAAGTCATGAGCTGCATGACCTGAGTTTGGCGTTTCTAAATTTATGGAACATGATCCATAATGATGAGCAAACTAGAGCTCCTTATCCTAGGAATTATGAAAACATATGATTTTTTTATAAGATGGATGAATATGAGCTATGTTCATTGTAAGGTATGAGTAGATATCATAATAAATAAAGTACAAATACCATAGGTCAGACATCTTACTCTATAACGCCCCGAGTCTGTACCCCTGATGCTACACGGTGCTTATAATCCCAAAGGACCATAAGCTAACCCATGACTAGTACCTACTGTAATAACTGAATAACAACACTGAAAAATGCAGAATTTAGGTGGAAATAACCATAAGGTTCAAAACTAAAATTCAATTATTGAATACTAAAATCAATACTGTAAACTGAACATATGTCTAGAAAATACTCTATGTCTGAAAAGCCTCTACTATCTGAACAGGGAGTTGATTGGACATGTCCCTAACTAACTCTGACTAATGAAATAAATTGACTACTAAAATACTGGAATAATAAATTTGTCCTCGAACAATAAGGACTCACCACAAGCCTATTTTTTATCGATCGTGCTGCTAAGTATGATCGGGAGCCCATACATCGGAACCTATGATATAAGACATCATAGCGCAAAAGAAAGGTCTGCGTTAGTACTTTAAATATACTGGTACTCTAAGTTAGGTAGGCTGATTTGCGTGGGTTCATATGCATGAACAATATCTGACTGAATAACATGAACATTAATGAATAAGAGAGCATGCATGAATACGTAAACTATAACTAAGGTCATAATAACACTGGATACTGAGTTTTGAGTTACTGACTTATTGATATCTGAATTTACTAATACTGTATTACCGTTAATAGAGTAACTGTATCTGAAAGTCATGATTTAGGGGAATAATTCTGAGTTCTATAATGAACTGAATGACTGTGTTAGAAAGTCCTGATTTCTGTAGAACTAAACTGAGTTCTATTTTGAAGACTAAAACTGAAACTATGGGATGTAAACATCTAACTGATATGCCACTTGTTGAATGGATTGGGGTCCGTTTATAACCCTAGTTGGAAGAGTGTCAGTACTATTCCATAGATAAAGAGAATCTGAGTCACTCTCATCTGGTAGGTGCTCTGAATAAGAATGGTGGTACCCTTAACTGGTAGGTAGGACACCTCATCAACCATCAACTAGCAGGTTGATATCTTAACCTACACTGGCTATGCATTCAGGAATATAAGGACTACTTCTAAGGATCACACCCTCTACTGACAGGTGAGTCCCAATCCTTGGGTTCACTCAGTGATGAATCATACTCCCAACTGAATAGACACTAGATTAGTCCCTAAACTATTCTAGGTTGGACTACATCATTACTGACTCGGTTAACTGATTGAATAAACTGAGTTTGCTTGGTTCTGAACTAATTTCTTACTAAGTTCTGAAATGGTTACTGACTGTGTTCGAGACTGATTACTGAACCACTGATCGTGATATGACTGATACTATCCTATAAATAACATTGGATCTAAGTATATAGCTAAATTATTGGGTATTAGATACCCCCAGGACTCGATAGCATGAATTATAAGAGATGACACAATCTTAAAACATGATAACTACCTACTTAGTCATCATTCATTCATTTTAGCAAACACTTACATAACATGAACTTGTATACATGCTAACATGGTATGATTTCACTATTTAACTCACATGAATAATTCATTAAACACTTGGAGGGCATAATATATATGCACATAATACTAAAAACTTGTAGGCAACACAATTTCAAATGCCAAATTAACAATTTGGAGGCTTTAGCATAATTTTAAATGATACTATCCACATATTTAATATCTTCACATAAATCTTGCAACTAATCATGGATTAGGAACCCCATTAACATGCTAGTCATGAACACAATCACCATAAATCATGAATTTCATCAAATCCATAAACATGAATTTTTAAAAGGGTTCTTGAACTCCAAGGGTGGAACGGAACCATTGGATGGACACTAAACATACCTTGGTTGTTAAATTCTTGAAGAATGATGGTGAAATCTTGAGTCTTGAATTTGAAATTTTATCTCCTAGGGTTTTTGTTCTTGAGTGGTTTGAGAAAGAATGAATGTATTATGCTAATTGAGGGATAAATTTCATATTTATGGGGTCAAAAAAACGTAGGAAAATACCCTAATACCCCTGAGGACACGACTTTTTAATGACTAGAAATTAATTCAATGATGCGCAGACCAATGGACCGCATTGATGGGATCGATGTAATGGCCGACGCATCGCGTTGAGTCCACATTGGTTCACTGGAAATTAGATTGAGAGCTGGGGAAAATAATCATCGATGTGATAGATGATGCAGCGTATCGAGATTGCATCGATCCACTGGTTTGAGCTTTCAAATGTGTCTCAAATGAAGTTCAGAAAATTCGAAACTTATCTGAGAAGACCTACTGACATCCTGATCATGATTCAACCTAAAAAAAATCACTTTAAGGTCATAGGGGTTGTGAAATAGAGTTCCCAACCTACGAAGGCTAAAATAACACTAATTCTGAATACTTAGCTAAAAATTTCTAAGAATAAAATCCCTTAACAAGATTTAAAAGACTGAGTTAATCTTTGGATTTTGTAGGGTCTTACAATATCTCCCTCTTAGGGACATTCTTCCTCGAATGAGAATGAAGAGGCTAGGAATACTGTACTGATAGACTGAACTTTTTCACTAGACATTCAAGACTGCAACATGATTTTATGACAGACACTACTGATATGTTGAAATTTCATACTGAACATGTATATCTGATGCATTTTTTGCTTCAAGTCTTGATCAATGCTTGATTTTGATTCTCATTCTCAACAGTTAATATGTCACGATTTGAGCCAAGGCCTTGGCCACGATGGGCATCCCAGACCATTAAGGACGAAGAAACCCCCATAATGTCCCAACACACTAGTGATATGGTCCGTTCTAGGTAAAGGCCTAAACGTCTTTAAAATGTATTACTAGGGAATAAGGCTTGCTTATTTATATACCCAGCATCCCTCCTATGTTTTACCGATATGGGGCTCCTTATACTAAGTTACAGTGTTACATAATAACTTAAGGAACTTCTGATGACAAATAGGTTTGTCAAATAATATTACTTTTGATGAAAGTAATATCCTGCAACCATAAATAAGACCGTGTCATGGCTTATAAATATGATTTTCTAGAAAGTAACCAGATTAACCCATAACGAAGAAATATAATGCATAACAAGGAAGCTTTCAGATGAGTGGATGGTACAATAAAAACAATACCATATTTTGTACGATCCCACAATGTGGTTTCTAGGTGGGTAGAATATACGCAGACATTATCTCTGCATTACTAAGAATTGGTTATCATGCTCACATATCAAAAATTAGGTTTCAACTATATTAAAACCATCATTACCTTAATCAAAGCTTGCATCACTCAACTAATATTGAGTCTTACCTTTCCATGAAATTTCAACTTAGTTGTGATCTATAAATATGAAGACAACATATAATCAACCCAATGACCTATCATGTTAAGGATTATATCTTAACACCAAACCCTAAGGTCAATTTAATAATTGTACCCCCTCTTCTAGGGTTTTCTATCATAATTCTCGTTAAACCTACCAATTTCATGGTTACCACAGTGAATTATTATAATGCAGTAGGAAATTAATAATTAACAACAAAACTCAAAAGGTTTTTTAATTTACCCCCTTACTCCAGAAAATTTGCTAAGTCAAGATTAAACCCTCTCCAAAATCGTAAACTAGTGATTCCAAGGCTAATTAACCAAAAAACTAGTTGAGATATAAAAAAGTATATGGGTCCTATCTTTACTCAAAAGCCTCACATTTACTTGTTTTTCTTCATTCATTGCATTTTTCCTTTGTGAGTTCTTGAGTTACCTACCAAGTCAACAACAAGGTAGGTGTGTAATGACCTGAATTTAGGTGACTTTCTCTTTTATTTATTTTGACTAGTTACCCTCTTCCATAGTTGTTAGATGTTGATTTTGGGGTGTGAGAGTGTTCGCATGGTTTCCAAGACCTTTAGGAAAGTTTTCAATAAGTTTGAGGTTATTTTGAGGCTTTATGAGTAAATAGTTGATTTTAATTAGAATTTCTTGATCTGAGTGTTGGATGGAAAAACGGATTATGCTAATAGATCAAAAATCTGAATTTTCGGTTAGTAGCACGATTGGTTCATAGTCAAAACTTTTATATCTCATTTCGATCCTTGTTTTGAAAATAATAAAAGTGAGATCTCGAGAGTTATTTTTTAAAAAAATCCTATTTTGAAAATCCAACGTCTCTATTAGATCTGAAAGATCGAAAAAAAAGCTTAATAATATATATGATTTATTTTTTTCAACACTTGAACGAATTTCGAAGGTCTGTTTGGAGTATTTATAAACTTAGAAAAAATAAGTAATTACTGATATTTGGTGCAAACGAGACACTCCTTTGTGAATGGGGTCCTCTGATCACAAACACAATGGAGGATGTTATTCCTCACCGCGATCATAGGAGGGGGAACCTCGATCCCAAAATATTATGGGGTTGGGGTCAATTTGAGTTCTGCTTTGTGAATGCAAACATTAGAATCTATAGAACTTCATAAACATGAATGCTTGTGATGTTGCCCAAATCTATGCCTCTAAACAAGGATAAAACGGTCGATGCAAAATATATTAACCCAACTCATGTTGGGGTCGAACCCACAGGGAATACGTGAATTATCTCTCTAGTTTGCTGAAGTCAACATGCAGTACAAGAAAGAAAATGTAGGGTTTGTAATTATAACTTTTAACAAGTAAAGAAACTTAACTTTGGATGTAATCAATCAGAAATGAATACTAGGACTGTGTTCCTCCTGGCTTCTCAACTTAGTAGGCTTTTCGTGCTCAGTATAACTATCAAGCTGTTGCGCCTGTAGAATCAGGTAAGTTAGTTATTACGAACTGCCTCTTAGCACTACTTGGTTAATTTCACTCATCTCCTTTCATTCTCAGAGCATAGTCTTACTAACCTTATCTTGGATCCAGAATTAACTATCTCCTCTCGATCTCAAGTTGACTAGATGTAAGTTAACTGTCTTAATTAGATAATGCAGGTAAGATTACTTCACCAACTAACCTTAAATCACTGTTGTGATCTCCTTTTCCTAATATCTACATATGGGATGGATCCTATTGTTTGCAACCGTTAAGAAAGAAATAAACTCGAAGAAAACCACAATACATACAACATCAACTATCAAGAATGATTGAAAACTTTCTCTACTATGTTATTCAGTCAGAGTTCCCACAACCCTAGCTAAGGGAATTAGCCACTCGTGGTTGTGAAATGATTAAAGTAATTCATAAAATAAAAAGTTCAAATAATATCACAATAACTAACAAATAAAAACCAGAGTCTTTAACTGAATAATCAACTAATATCAATACAAAACAATCCAAAGATCAAAATTGAATCCTAGAATCAAATATAGGTTTGTAAGTATAAAGAGTGTGTAAACTAACTATAAACATCAAAAGGGTATAAATAAAGTACAAAGAAACCCTAGGAAACTATTCTCGAACAAAAGAGGAAAATCAAGGTTGGTGGCCACTTATTAGGACACCTACGGGCAGTAGGTGGTCCCACGTAGGTGTCCTGGCCTCCCAAGAACTTCTAAAACACTTTGAACTTGGTTGTTTTACAACATATTCTGACTCATACGGACCATAGGTGGCACCTACATGCGTAGGTGCCCTCTGTAAGTGACAGCGTTTTTTTTTTCAGCTCCTGAGTCTCTGGATCTTACTTTTCTGATACCTACTCTAGCACTGACTCCCAAACGTAGTACCTACGGGTTGTAGGTGTCCACTTTATTGGTTTAAGACTTTAACTTTCATTATTTTTCTCTAAAATAGTTCCAAAACTTAATTTCCTACAAAACGCAATACAAAACATATCATATCTAACAAAAAGACCTAAGTAACTTACATATCTTCATTGGTTTAAGCGTCGACAATGATATGAAACCATAGCACACAATAACCCTCAACTTAGAACTTTTGCATGTCCTCAGGCAACATAACATAACAAAATAAATAACAGCGCTAAACTAGGAGAAACCTATGTTATCTATGGCAATCAATCATCAACTTTAAGCTAATAAACATTAACCCCTCCAATTTCAACACTTCAAAATCAAATGTGTATATACATGAAGCATAATAATGTGACACAAGGGAATCAAGATATGGCATTAAATTAGAATCAAACAACCTTGCATATGTACTATATACACTACAAAAACAAGTAAGCCGCGAATAATAAAATCCATGTTCCCTCACAACCAAGTAGTCTTACTCACTCATCTAAAATCATGTGCATCAATACAGGGAAATCTAGAGACTCGCATTACAAGATAATTTCCAATCAATGCTCATCAAATACATAGGCTTGCCCTTAGTTTCTTTACCTTAGCTTTCAGTTGGTCAAGTTAGGATCACTATAGGTCTTTATTGGGCTTGCAATTTAGGCTTAGGGGTTTGTACGGTACATATGGACATATTTAGTGACTAAGCCTCCTTGGCACTACACTTACTTTGGGGTCCACTCATCAACCAATTTTCTTTTATTCCAACCTTATTTCTCTCTATTCTTTATTGCACATTCAGATTGGGTGTTATTTCTTTTATTATTTCTTTTTCTCTTTTTCTTAATTTTTCTTTTATTCTCTTTTTTATTTTTATTTTTTTTCTTTTTCTACCACACCCAACCCTACTTTCTTTTCTCTTATTTTACCCTTTTTCATACCCATTTTACATCACGCACTCCTATGATAGCCACCCTTAACTTAGGCAATTTGCTTGAGTTAACGTGTATAATGTCAGAGGAAGAGCAAGGCTAAAATAGGTTCACTGTAACACAAATGGGAAGGTGAACGGTGTAATAAGAAAGAGAGGCTACACAGGCTTAAAATAGGGATCAAGAGATACTTATTCACACATGAAAGGACACTTAGGCTAAAAATGAACAAACATAAAAAATGACGTATAATCCTTTCCTACACGACTATCTTATAACCTAGGCAAGACAAACTGAAAAAGTGTTGGATTCAACACAAAAAGGAAACTAAGAAATATCTCACACACACATGACACAGGGTCACATCACAAGCTACTACCTATTCTATTCATGCAATTGTTAGCAATGATTATCGTAAACCTAATCCTAATGACATAACGTGATTCATAATGGTCACATATATAGACATCATACAATTTTAAAACAACTTTTTGAGGTGTATCATTTTTATTCATAAATCAATAAAACACATGTCAACTACCCTAGATAGTTAGAAAATCTCCTTATCACACAAAACACAAAACACATCACAATAAAAAACAAAACACAACATGCCATAAAATTAACCTAGACATCTCAGTCTACTGTCATGCTCGCCACCCTCAGAGGGTATATTTACTGGTGGAGATGGTGTTGAAACCTAATTTTTGCCCTCCACGACTAAATTTAATCCTGAATTTATTTGATTTTAATAAAATTGAAATATTTATTTTCTTCAAATAAAAACTTTTCAAAATATTTTTTGTACGCAATTTTATCATTTTAAGTAGCGATTATATATTATCGTATTCAATTATACGAGATTATATAATTTGATTACTTAAATATTTATCCTATGGAATACCGGATTTTAATGAAGGCTTATCTTGAAAATTAATTTCAATAACTAAAATCTTGATATAAGTATAATTTATTATAAATAATTTATTTGGAGAAATACTTGGTTGGTTTTCTTAAATCAAGAAGCTCGATATTGAACGAGGGATTAATTCGTATCTAATTTCAATTGAATTTGGTCATAATTTAAATGAAATCGGCTACAATTGCAATTCAATTGACCAATTAATTTTTAATTTGGTTGAAAATTAAATAAAATTAACTAACTCTTAACCAAATTGGGGTTATTTATTTTAAATAACCTCAAGTACATATAATCTACCCAATACCCAAAGTTAAACCAATTTCAGTCCATTTTTTCCTTTTAATTTCAGCAGCCTAACACAACAAAACAAGAACTAGGCCCAATTCAATAATTGAGATCAGGCCCAACAAAAACCCTATCACACCCATCCAACAGCAACCTAATTACATTTAAAATACCCATCCCACAATCTTTTTCTTGACCCATCTGGTCCACTTACTGCTTCTTCACATAACTGCAACAGCTTTTAGCAAATAACATAACACCAACATAGACAACACAACCCCCACCTACGTACAACCAGCAACTCTAATAACCTGACATAACGCTAGTGATCCAATTCCCAATGAAAATTAAAAGCAACAACAAAAAACCAATATCTGATACATATAACTCCAGTAACAAAAACTGACCCATTGATGTTCCGATTCTAACGCAATTGAACCCTACCCATACCCAAACATACAACTTTTTCCAACATATATTGTAATTTTTTCAAAATTTCAAATTCAAAGTAAGTACTAAGGAGTACGAAATCCAGCTCACTCTCTTATCCTCTTTTCAAAATCCCAAGATTACCCACAAAAATTTTTATCCCACATTGATTGAGGCTCAAGAATGATCCCTTAACCCATTATATATATATATGATCTCACTGTTGAGCTAAGAGGACAAGTCTCGAAGGTTAAAAAACCTCCAAGCCAAAAATAGTCTCTATTTTTTGGGAAAAATATTTTTCATAAAAAGTCAACGATTGTTCAAAGTTATCGGAATCATCAAAGTAGCAGCGATGATCTTTCGGTGGTGATCGATATTCCGATGATTAGTTCGTAATCTCATTTTGCTGCTCTGAAAGAGGTAAACACCCTTTTCCATTCTAATTTTGTCATTATTTTCTTTTGTTTCTTCATCTCCTTCTTTATAGTGTAATTATAGTATGGTTTATTTGCTAGGAGTAGTGGTAGATGTCTATGAAGGTTGTAGGATTAGTTTGTTATAATGAGTTTGCTTTGTTCTTGTGGGAACGATGGTTGCATTGTAATCTTCAATTTGATTATAGAATGAGTTCATCATCGTGTGTTAATGGTATTGATTGGTTGTGAATGTTTAAAAATAGATAATTCTAGTGTATCATGATTATCAATGTTGAACGATCCTAATTTTAGAGTATGAATCAATAAGTATACATGTCATCAAATTTCTATTTTTTAGGGGTCTAGTTCGCTATGATGATTTAATGATTTCTATGATGAGAATATTAACTTTTGAATTTGGTTGATGAGAATTAAAGGTAGCTTCTTTGATTTATTATTTAATCTGATCTCGAGTTCAATGGTTGAATCTCATGACTTATGTCTAATGTTGTTCATAAAACCACTGTAGTATCAAACTTCTTTAATTCCCAATATATGATGTTTGAATACTGCAGGTGATTAGCCATATCTCAGTTGAATCCCCCCATGTAAGCTCAATATTTCATTTTAAGTAGAGTATTGTCTTGGTTTGTTTTATGTGTGCTTTTCTTTTGAATTTTGTATCCTATAGTAAGATTACTAGTGGCAATTTAATTGGCTATATTAGGCTACCTTCTAAATCTATCAGCCTCTAGAGTGAATGAAGATAGTAGGTGCATGTCCGAAATTGAGGATGCCAATCCAATGAACCTTCAGGGGTCTTCTCTTTGACACTTGAAAGTTTATTTCGAATTAGTCAAAGAGAAGATGAGGGTGAGGGATTAGCATACTCTTTTTGATATCATAAAATGTATTTCTTTCGGTAGGTCAACTCTAAATAGTGTTAATCTCACAAATAAGATTACTTGCGTAGCTACATTTTAGAAAGTGTCTAACTTCCCTTGCTTTATTCCTTCACTTTTCTTACTAGATATGTTAATTTTTTCCCTCTTAGATATGAATTTTGATTTTATCTTGATTGCAACATGATTGATTCATGTTCAAATATCGTTTAAGTTTTATATTGTGTTGTTTTAACTCTTTGTTACCGATTAGTTTATAGTGTCATTAGTAGAACTTTCTCCTGAATTCTTTGGCTCCTTCGAATGCAAAAACTCTTTTTGAGTTTGTCGGAGAGAGGATGAGGATAAGAATAGTATATCCTACCACCTCCCCTTTTAGATTTATTGATTGTGCTATTTCTGGTTTGAATTTGGATTTTTATTTCTGTTGGTCCTTTGAGTTTATTTCCGGCATGCATTCGTGTTAGAAATATGAGCGTACTAGTGGCTTGTTGGGCAGTTGAGTATATAAACTTAGAGGTATCAATCTAATTTTCATTGTCATTACGTTATGTGCATAATCAGTGCTTAGGATAGGGATCACCCAAGGATCTCTCTCGGTAGAAAACATCAATAAGAGAGGGATGACGTTGGGTTTATTTTGTTCTTGAAAATAGTTTAGAAGATGGAACGGAACATCAAAATTGTTTGTTTCCATCCTTAAATGCCTACTGTCAGACATAAATTTGTGTTGTATGCGTAATTCTTGGTTTTTTTACTATCTTATGCAGTTTCTTTGCTAGGTCATATGGTTATATATATGTTTGAAATTCTTCAAAATATCTTGGAAATTAATTTCTTCTGTCTATGGAAAGAAGATATTATAATACTGTTTTGATATGGTTTAGTTGATTGAAATGTTTGACTTCATTTTGAGTTTTAGTGTTGGAAGAAAAAATTGACAATTTCTCTCCTTAAAGGTCACCTTTGTGACCTTCTTTGTTTTGGGTTGTTCTAGATCCTACATCCTGGGAATGGTTTCATAATAATTTTCCTTAGTTAGAAAAGTATTTGCCTAATCATTACTGATGGACTCTCTACTTGCTATATTCTGAATGAGAAAATGGTTCAGTGATAAACTCTTCTTCATAACTTCTTTATTCATGGATTGCTATTTTTCTATTGCCTACAGATTATAATATTCTATCTAATTTTTTACCTCACAATTCATCTATGAGTGTAAAATTCTCAAACACAAGCAATAATTCAATCATCTTTTTATTTGTATGAACTTGCTTGGGAGTTAAATC
Source organism: Capsicum annuum (assembly GCF_002878395.1). NCBI lineage: Eukaryota > Viridiplantae > Streptophyta > Magnoliopsida > Solanales > Solanaceae > Capsicum > Capsicum annuum. The sequence goes on along the minus strand of NW_025843459.1, from coordinate 1,087,012 downwards.
ATGCTCTTTTCCATTGCATTACGCAACGGGCCATTGAGGCCCACTTTCTAGAAAATACTGAAAATCAACTACATAGCACATGGGTATAAGGAGTCAAAAGAAGACGAATGGGTTAAAGTCCATCTTAGAAGCGTCCAAGAGACTTAAAAGTCTCATTTTTCATTTATTTGTTTGTTTATTTATTTATTTAGTCATTTATTGTTGTCTTTATTTATTTCTTCCTTTCATTATTAATTCATTTTGGGTGTCGAAGTTTAGGCCAAAGAGGCTCGAAAACATAGATTAGGACGGTTGAAAATGGGTCAAAAGTCCAATTAGATTAGGACAGGTTTCGTTAATTTGGGTCCAATGGACTAAGTCTTTTACTTCCTCCTCCTTTTCCTTTTTTATGTGTTTATTTGATTATTTGTTTCTTTGAACTTAGTTAAAATCCCTACTAAGTAGTCCAAATTTTTTTTACACAAATCATTTTCTAAAATCAATTACTTTTCAACAATCAATCTTACTGAAGTTAGTCAAAAGATATATTCAAATAGCTCGGATAACCTCAAGTTAGCGGATGTTTTAGGTTCCTAAAACCTTCCTAAAACGTTAATAGGAACCACTTACTTAGAATCTGTAAACTTAAATGATTTTTCTTTTTTGAATTGTTTATAGTAATTTATAAAGGTTTCTTCATACCTTTTAAAATAAATTAAGTAGCGACTCATAAAAAGTGAAAATTTCCTCAAAAAAGGCTATTGTGGTGGTGGTACACTACTAAAGGATGCACTCGTGATTAGCTAAAAATGCCTCTACCTATCAACAAATGTAGTCACCCTCGAATCATGTATGGCCCATTTTTAGGGCTTGATAACATGGCATATTCGGATCCTGCAGGGCCTCTTCTATCTTTGTCACAACTACGGAGACTATTTCCTCATACTCTGCAAACAAGTAAAAATTTCTAGGTCCATCTAAATGTGCTGTCTGAACTGGAGGTATAACTTGACGGATGGCTAAAAATATTCTCTTAGTGAGAGAGCATATCTTTGCCCGTAGTATGTCCACCTTCTCTCTAATCTTAGTCAGATTGGGTGCCTCAATATCACTGAATCAGGCTAACACTCGGCCCTCAAAAGCATCTATATAGTAATGCACCTAATCTAAGAAATCTGATATTTTAGACCTAAGTGAAACTAGTAATCTAGTCTATACCGCCTTAAGTGTCATCCAGACCTAAGGTCGGATCTTCCTACACAATAATGCAACTTCATTCTCAACATTCTCTAATCGGGTAGTGGTAGAATTATGATTATCTACTAAGCTTTACCAGAACTCTCATAATACTAATACCATGCCTATAAGAGCAGTTGTAGTAGAAGGGTGAGGGTGCACTATAGATGTCTCAATAGGATCTGAAGTGGTAGGACTGAAGTGGATGTGGCTAGGGTCCCCTCACCTTGAGTTCTCATACCAGGGGCCACTCTCTGCTCTTGCATCTCAAAATCCATACCTCCATCAACATCTACACCCTTTCTATAACTTGACTCCACAAGATCTGATGGGCCCTTAGACTAGGTCAGAATTATTATCAGAGGCATAAAAGATCTCTAGGCAGCGACCAAGTTTGTTAGATCCTTGATCATACTAGTCTAGGCTATACTCATTACCTCAAATCTTTTGTCCGCAACCTCCACATCAGGCACACTAGCCTCGTCACACAAAAATTATACTAGGCAAGGAAAGGGCAGTATAGTCATCTCCTCAATTATCCGCTCATAGAGCTCACATCTGATGATGGTCGCAAAGTCAATATCATAACCATCCACCATGATCTCAATCATTTTTACACCATCCCATGTAAGTGTAAGAACTTATAGAACTTATAAGCTTAATTCAGTCCTTTAAGCTTGTCAAGGGGTCCCAGACTTAGAAAATTCTAACCAAGTTCCCAGACTTAGCCTATTTTGACCTTCGAAAGTTGGTAATCTCATCTTTCCTATTAATGTCCTTTAATGACCCATATTTTTATTAATTCATGATCAGGAAGGCCTATAGGTGTTCCTGGACAAGTTTTGAATTTTTTAGAACATGTTTAGATCATGTTCGGAGTCCCAAAATAGTGGACCAACGCGATCTTGGTACGCCGCATCGTCTATCGCATTGGTCAACTTTTGTGCAAGATTCCAAAGCCAAAACTTTCAAGGCTCAATACAATCATGGCATGATGCATCGAGTATCATGTCACAGCCATCAACTTGCCGCATCGCTTATAGTACCGGCACCCAGTTTTTAGTAATTAAATGACCGCGTCCTCAAGGGAAAAAGGGTCAATTTCCCACTCTTATATAAGCCCAAAACATGTAATTCAGTTATTTTTCATCCAATATATAGCGGTTTCTCTCCATTACTCTCAAGAACAAGTTTAGGGTATTCCAATTGAGGATCGAATTTCAAGAATTTCACCTTTAGTTATCAAGAATCTTCCATCCAAGGTATGCATAGTATTGATTTATGGATTCCTTTCATCCATAAATCTCAAGAACCCTATTTCAAATTATAAATTATGATATTTATGTTGTGCGTTGTTTTGTAACCATGTTTATCTTATTGTATGATTCCCAAATTAGAATCTTTACGTGTTGTTCCTGAAACTACGTTAGAATGCAAGTTGAAATCCATGAATTGAGTTGCTTGTGATGTGTAATTTGATGATTTCCCCATACCCTAAGTGGTGCATGTATGGTGTTTGAAAAAAAGGCCTAAGAGACTAGAAATTATGTAATATATCTCAATTGTGACCTAACTGATGGATTCATGTTTAACCCTTATGTTCAAATGACTCCCACGTTATTGATGTGCAATGTAGATGTTTGTTGGAATGCTCGAGATGTTGGAGTATGAAATTATTATACTTATTATATGCATTCCTATCATGTACAAGTTTATGATAACCATGAGTTTCATGAAATCCCAAACTTATTATATTATGGATTGTCGATTTGGTTATGTAATCAAGAATGCCATGCCTTGTCAGTTTCCTTCTATCGAGTCCTGGGGGTACTTGTACCCGACAATTTAGTTGTCTGCCTAGAGCCAATGTTATGTTTTCATGGTACTCTCAGTCAAGCCATGGTCAATTGAACTCAGTCAGTTATTTGACTCAGGAAAGCTCAGAAATTCAGTAATCTCAGTAGTATTCCATCAGTCAACAAAACATAGTTAACTTAGTCCAGTTCAATTCAGTTAATCATGTTCAGTATGTATTTATATGGGAGTAGGATTTAGCACCGAGTGAACCCAAGGATGGGAACTCACCTACCAGGAGAGGGTGTGATTCTTAGAAGCAATACAAGGATTCCAGAAATATGTAGCCACCGTAGGTTGAGACATCTAACCTGCCATTTGAGGGTTGATAAGTTGTCTTACCTGCTAGTTAAGGGTTTCCACCATTCTCATTTGAGTACCTTACAATTGAGGGTCACTCACAACTTGTCCTTACCGGTGGTGCAATATTGACACCCTTCTAATTGGGGTCAAAGATTGGGCCCCAACTTAGCTATATTGCTTTATTTGGGGTATGTTGGCTAGATGACTGATTCCCACAGTTACAGTTTTAGACTCAGTAATATAACTCAGATAGTTTGACTGAATTTAGGACTATCAGATACAGTCAACTCAGAACAGTACAGAACTCAGCTAGTTTCATCCGAACCTAGGCTGTCAGACATAGCCGCTAAGTATCAGTTAAATCAGTTATAAATAACTAATGTTATCAGTAATTAGACTCAGTAGTTAGTATCATCATGAATTTAGTTGCAGTCACTTACTCATGCATGTATTCTCAGGTTCATGTTATACAGACGGCTAACATAGTCCATGCATATGAACCCACTACATCCAGCCTACCTCAATTTTAAACCAGTACTTTCAATTGTACTGACACATTTGTGCTATGGTGTTTTATACCACAGGTTCAGAAGCACGAGCTCCAGAGCATCAGTAGCAACTAGATTTAGCAATGAGTCCTCATTATTCGAGGACGATATGATTATTTATTTATTATTTCAGTTTAGCTTTCATTAGATAGAGTTAGTTGAGGACATATCCCATCAACTCCTTATTCTGATAGTACAATTAGTTAGAGGCTTTTCAGATTATAGTATGCTCAGACAGTTTATTTCATTTCATGTTTTGTTATTGATATACCATACTCTCAGATATTATGTTTTATCCATTTTGAACCTTATGGAAGGTTTCAGTCTATTATTTCTGCATTTTCCATAATGTTATACAGTATACAAGTACAGATATCAGTCATGGGTTATCTTGTGGTCCTTTGGGGTCATGAGCACTGGTTGTAGAGTCTTGTAGAGTCTGCAAGATACATCTAGTAAAGTCTTGTACATGGGTGTGTTGCGTGCCACATTTATGTGCAGGAGGCTATAAGATGTTTAGGAACAATTTCCCCTTTTTGATTATTCATGTCATGCCAGTGAGCATAATCTCCAGTTAATTTTTCAGTTTAATCCCTTTATCTTCCATTTATAGAACATGCCTCCCAAGAAGAGAACTAGAAATCAGTCAGCCCTTCATCCCGAAGATCCTTTGGGTAAACATTTCTCTCATGCAGAGTTCAAAGCTGCATTCACCACTCTTGCATAGTCAGTTTCTGCCCAGAATGAATGAACAGTTGTCGTTCTGGCCAACCTAATGTCTAATTCAGCTACAGCCAAGATTCGGGACTTCACTTGAATAAATCCTCCATCCTTTTTCGAGTCTAAAACTAATGAGGACCCTCAAGAATTCCGTGACTAGGTTCATAAGGTTACAGAAATCATGGGGTTGTCAGATATTTAGAGTTTTGAGCTAGATGCATATCAGTTGCAGGATGTTGCTCACGCTTAGTTCAAGTAGTGGAAGTCAGAGAGGTCAGTTGATGCAGGATCCCTAAAATTAGAGGAGGTTGTCACCGCATTCTTAGATAGATTTTTTCCCTAAGAGCCGGGAGAAGTTAAGGTGTTAGAATTTATCAACCTCAGAAAGGGAAACATAAGGGTGAAAGAGTATTCTCTTAAGTTTACTCAACTAGCAAGATATTCTCCCCATGTAGTGGCAGATAGAAAGGCCAAGATAAGTAAGTTTGTTTCTGGGGTGAACGATAATGTGGTCAATGAGTGTAGGTCGACGATGTTGAATAGTGACATGAACATAACCAAGCTTATGAATCATGCTTAGCAGATAGAAGAGTAAAATATTAAGATGAGGGAGAAGCAGAATAAGTGAGCAAGGACAGGTACTTTCAACTTTGCTCAGCCAAAGTGTGAGAGAGGAAACCATTCTCAGTTTCAACCTAAGCCATTAGTTCAAACTCCTTCTTCATCCAGTGCTCTAGCTCCTAAGTTTAGGGATGGTAATAGAGATAGGGTGCCAGGCTATAAGTCTCAGGGCAGCGTTAGCAATGCCCGAACTAATCCTATTTATCAAACTTATGGCAAACACCATCAGGGTATTTGCAGAGATGGCAGCGATATTTGTTTTGGATATAGAAAACCAAGCCACAGAGTCAGAGATTGTCCTCAAATAGGTTTTTACCTACTGGTACACTTTGGAATTAATCCCAAGATTCTAGTAGAGCCTTTCTCATTCTCTACCCCAGTAGGTAAAACCATCATAGCCCGACGGGTATGCAGGAACTGTTCGGTTATGATATTCTAGAAAGTCACCTCAGCAGATTTAGTCAAATTAGAGATGATTGATTTTGATGTCATTCTCAACATGGATTAGCTTTATTCCTGCTATGCCATAGTCGACTGGAAAAATAGAATTGTCCATTTTCAGTTTCTGAATAAATCCATCCTAGAGTTGAGGGGTAATACTTCAGCTTTTAGAGGTCAACTTATTTCCTACCTTCGGCACAAAAAATGATATCTAAGGGATATGTCTATCACCTTGTTCATGTTAAGGACTCTAGTTCCAAAACTCCTATCCTTGAATCGATTCCAATCGTGAATGAATATTAAGATATCATTCCCAAAGATCTTCCAAGAATTTCTCTCGAAAGGAAAATAGACTTAGGCATTGATCTTCTTGTAGATACTCAGCCTATATCTATTCTGCCATACAGAATGGCACCAGCAGAGCTTAAAGAACTAAAAAAACTGTTGAAAGATCTCCTGGATAAGGGATTCATCAGACCCAGTGTGTCTCCATGGGGCGCGTTAGTCTTATTAATGCGAAAAAATGCACATTCTAGATAAGGGATTCAGCAGACCCAGTATGTCACCATGGGGCTCATTAGTCTCATTCATGTGAAAGAAAGATGGTTCTTTCAGAATCTACATTGATTACCGTCAGATCAATAAAGTCATGGTCAATAAAGAGTATCCACTTTCCAGAATTGATGACTTATTTGACCATCTTTAGGGTGCCTGCTATTTCATTATGATAGACCTCAGATCAGGCTATCATCAGCTCAAAGTCAGAGAATGTGACATTCTAAAAATAGCTTTTCATACTCGGTATGGTCACTTTGAATTCCTAGTCATGTCCTTTGGTCTTACCAATGCCCCAGTAACTTTCATAGACTTGATGAATCATGTGTTCAAGTGGTACTTGGACATGCTCATCATAGTCTTCATAGATGATAACCTTGTCTATTCCTACAGTGAACATGATCATGCAGACCATCTCAGAATAGTGCTTCAGACTCTAAGAAATCATCAGTTGTTCACTAAATTAGTAACTATGAATTTTGGCTAAGGTCAGTATCATTCCTTGGTCATATCATTTCCGGTGATAGAATTAGAGTAGATCCTCAAAAGATCAAGGCAGTAAGAAACTATCCCAGACCTGCCTTTCCATTAGATATCAAGAGTTTCTTTGATTTGGAAGGATATTACAGATGGTTTGTTGACGAATTCACTTATATTGCATTCCTTATGTCAAGATTAACTCAAAATAAAGTTAAATTTCAGTAGTCAGATCCTTGCGAGAAGATTTTTCAGGAGTTGAAGACTCGACTTACCTCAACTCCAGTATTAACTCTTCCAAATGGTTCAGATGGTTTTTTGGTGTACTGTGATACCTCCAGAGAAGGTTTGGGTTGTGTCCTTATGTAGCATGGTAAGGTCATAGCCTACACCTCCAAACAGCATAAACCCCATGAGAAAAATTATCCTACTCATGATCTTGAGTAAGCAGTCGTAGTTTTTGCCTTAATGATTTGGAGGCATTACTTATACGATGTTCATGTAGATGTGTTCACAGATCAGAAGATCCTTTAATATGTCTTTTTTCAGAAAGATCTCAATCTTTATCAAAGAAGGTGGTTAGAGCTCTTAAAATATTACGACATGAGTGTTCTTTATCATCCGAGCAAGGCTAACGTAGTGGCCGGCGCTCTTGGTAGAGTGTCTATAGGTAGTGTTGCTCATGTTGAGGGCAGTAAATAGAAGTTGACTCAGGAAGTTCATCAGCTTGCCCGACAAGGTGTCCGCCTAGTTAATTCAGCAGAGGGTAATATATGGGTTAAGAGTAGTTAAGATTTTTCTCTAGTTTCTGATGTAAGAGAAAATAAGGATAGAGATCCCATTCTTATCAAGTTGAAAGAGTCAGTCAAGGATCAGAAATTTGAGGTTTTCTCCAAAGGGGGTGATAGCGTTCTGCATTATCAAGGTCATTTGTGTGTTCCAGGTGTCGATAACTTGAGGCAATAAATTCTTACAGAAGCGCATGGTGCATGCTACTCTATTCATACAAGGTCCATAAAGATGTACCACGACTTGTGGGAGATCTATTGGTGGAGTGGGATGAAGAGAGATATTATAGAGTTTGTGGCTAAGTGCTCTACATGTCAGCAGGTTAAGATAGAGCATCAGAAGCTTAGTGGGTCTATGCAGGAGTTCAATATTCCCATTTGGAAGTGGGAAGAAGTGAACATAGACTTCGTGATGGGTTTGCCTAGAAGTGAACATAGACTTCGTGATGGGTTTACCTCATACTCATCATCAGCATGATTCAGTTTGGGTCATTATAGACAAGATGGCCAAATCAGCTTATTTTTTTCTAGTCCATACCTCTTAATTAGCTGAGGATTATGCCAAACTCTACATCAAAGATTTGGTTAGATTGAATAGTGTTCTGCTATCTATTATCTCAGACAGGGGTACCCAGTTCACCTCTTATTTCTGTAAAGCATTCCAAAAGGGTCTTAGTACCTAAGTTCATCTCCATACAACCTTCTATCCTCAGATAGATGATCAAGTAGAAAGGACCATTAAGACTTTAGAAGATATGCTAAGGGCGTGTGCAATTGATTTCAATGGTAGTTGGGATGACCACTTGCCTTTGATTGTGTTTGTGTACAACAACAGCTATTATTCTAGTATTCTGATGGCTCCATTCAAAGCTCTCTATTGTAAGAGATGTAGATCTCCAGTAGGTTGGTTCGAAGTGAGTGAGTTTTAAATTGTAGGGCCTGACTTAGTATTTGATGCCTTAGAAAAAGTTCAGTTAATTAGAGAAAGACTCTAGGCTGCTCAGAGCCGACAGAAGTCTTATACAGATATGTCCTGGAAGGATCTCGAGTTTGAGATTAGTGATTACGTTTATCTAAAGATCTCTCCCATGAAAGGAGTGAAGCAGTTCGGCAAGAAGGGAAAGCTCAGTCCTCGATATATCGGTCCATTCAAAATCCTCAGTCGCTTCAGCAAGGTAGCTTTTAAGCTCAAATTACCTTGAGATCTAGCTTTAGTTCATCCAGTCTTCCATGTCTCTTTATTGAAGAAGTATATAGGTTACCCAATAGTTGTAGTCCCTATTTAGAGCATAGATGTTTTGAACAGCCTCTCTTATGAAGTAATTCCAGTCAAAGTTCCTGACTATCAAACTCGTAGACTGAGGAATAAAGAAGTCCCTCTAGTTAAAGTTCTTTGGTGGAATCAGTCCATTGAGGGAGCTATTGGGAAGCAGGAGAAGACATGAAAACCAAGTACCCTCACTTTTTATCTACTAACTTAGATCTAGCTCAAGGTAACAGTTCTTCTTAAGCTTTTAAGTTATAAACTTGGTAATAAATACCATTGCATACTCATTCATGCATTCATGTATCAGTTTAGTCATATATATCATGCATCAGATATGTATTCTCATTGTGAGAAACTCAGTTCATTAGAACACTCAGTCATACATTTATGAATCAATTACACATGCATCAGATATGTATGCTCAGTATGGTGTATTCTGTTATCAGTCATGTTAGTCATGGAATCATGTTCAGTTTCTCATGTTCAATATTTATATCAGTTTATCTCTTCTCCCCTCTCAGTCAGTCTCATTCGAGGACAAATTTTCTCAAAAGTGAGATATTATAAGACCCCATAGAACTTCTAAGCGTAATTCAATCCTTTAAGATTGTCAAGGGGTCCCAAACTTAGAAAATTCTAACCAAGTTCCCAAACTTAGCCTATTTTGGCCTTCAAATATTGGCAATCTCATCTCGCCATATTAATGTCCTTTAATGGACCGTATTATCATTAATTCATGATCTGGAAGGTCAATTGGTATTCTCGTACAAGTTTTGGATTTCTTAGAACATATTTAGATCATGTTTAGAATCCCAAAATAGGGGACCAACACAATCTTGGCACGCCGCATTGCCTACCGCGTTGGTCAACTTTTGTGCAACCTGCTAGAGCCAAAAAAATTTGAGGCTCAATGAGATCATGGCACAACACGTTGAGTATCATGCCACATCCATCAACGTGCCACGTTACTTATAGCATCGGCAACCAAATTTTCATCATTAAATGAACACTTCCTCTAGGGCAAAAGGGTCAATTTTCCACTCCTATATAAGCCCAAAAATACGTAATTCAGCTATTTTTCATCCAAATTATAGTGGTTTCTCTCTATTTCTCTCAAGAAAAATTTTAGGGTTTTCTAATTGAGGATCCAATTTCAAGAATTTCATCGTTAGTTTTCAAGAATCTTTCATCCAAGGTATTCATAGTGTTGATTTATGGATTCCTTTTATCCATAAAGCTCAAGAACCCTATTTTAAACTATAAATTATGATGTTTATGTTGTGGGTTGTTTTTTAACCATGCGTATCTTATTGTACGATCCCTAAGTTGGAATCTTTACATGTTGTTCCTAAAACTACGTTAGCATGGAAGTTAAAATCCATGAATTGAGTTGTTTATGATATGTAATTAGATGATTTCACCTATTCCCTAAATGGTGCGTGTATGGTGTTTGATAAAATACCTAAGAGACTAGAAATTATGTAATATAGCTCAGTTGTGACTTAAGTGATAGATTCATGTTTAACCCTTACGTTCAAATGACTCCCATGCCATTGATGTGCAATGTAGATATTTGTTGGAATGCTCATGACATTGGAGTATGAAATTATGATACTTATTATATGCATTCCTATCATGTACAATTTTATGATAACCATGTGCTTTATGAAATCCTCAACTTATTATATTTTGGATTGTCGATGTTGCTCATATAATCAAAAATGTCATGCCTTGTCAGTTTTCTTATATCGAGTCCTAGGGGTACTTGTACCTGACAATTTAGTTATATGCCTAGAGCTAGTGTCAAGTGCTCATGATACTCAGTCAATTTAGTCAGTCATGTGACTTAGGAAAGCTCAGAAATTCAGTAATCTCAGTAGTATTCTATCAGTCAATGGAACTCAATTAACTTAGTCCAGTTCAGTGTAGTTAATCATGTTTAGTGTCTATTCAGATGGGAGTAGGACTTATCACCGAGTGAACCCAAGGATGGGAACTCACCTGGCAGTAGAGGGTGTGATTCAAGACGGGCCTTCTCGTCCCTCCTCTAATTAGCAGTAGCTTCCTTTTCTAATAACTGCTCCGTTCATTGATCAATGATATTATGAATATTTCCTGGCACAAGGAGAGGTAAATTATGTGTATCATCCCAAACCCCTTAAAAAACATAGTCAAGAATTAGCCCTGTCATCCTATGAGTCAGCTGTAGGATTCTCTGTAGATTTGGATTCAATGGGAGTAAGGAATTTATTTGACTATTGGTGTAAGGTGTACACCAATGTACACCCAACTAAAAACAAAAAACTAAAACCCCAATACTCCAACTTCAATCAACAATCACACCGTATTTCCCCAGCAACAGTGCAAAAATTTTGATGCCACCTAAAGATACGGCTCTAAACAAGGATAAAGAAATCAATGAAAAATATAATAACCCAACTCATATTGTGGTCGAACCCATAGGGAATACATGAATTATCTCTCTAGTTTACTGAAGTAAACAGGAAGTACTGAAAAGTAAATGGGGGCTTTTGTAATTGTAATCTCAAACAAGTAAAGAAACTCAATTTTTCTTATAATCATTCAGAAACGAATACTAGGACTGTGTTCCTCCTGGCTTCTTAACTTAGTAGACCTCTCATGCTCAATCCATCTATCAAACTGCTACACATGAGAATCCGGTATGTTAGGTATCACCAACTTTCTTTCGACACTATTTGGTGAATTTCAGTCATCTCCTCTCGATCTCAGAGCACCGTCTTACTAACCTTTACCTTGGACCCCAGTTTCAAATAGATCCTCTCGGTCTCAAGTTTATTAGATGTAAGTTAGCTATCTTAAGATGATAATAAAGGTAAGTTTATTTCGGCAGTTAACCCCAAATTACTGTTTTGATTTCCTTTTCCAATCTCTATCTATCACTAGTGTTCATAGTGAATATAAGTGGAATCCTAATGTTTGCAACCATTAAGAAGGAAATAAACTCAAAAAAATAACAATGCATGCAGCAAAACTATCTAGAAGGATTGAACACTTTCCTTACTTTGTTATTGAGCTAGGGTTCCGACAACCCTAGCTAGGGGAATTAGTCACTCATGGTTGTAAAAAGATCAAAGGAATTCATAATTGAAAACATTCAAACAATATCATAATAATAAATGAATAAAACCCAAAGTCTCTGATTATTTCCCAAAGTCTTTAACTGAATAATCAACCAAAATCAATACAAAGCAATCCCAAGATCAAAATCAAATCCTAGAATTAGATATAGGCTTGTAAGTATAAAGAGTGTGTAAACTAACTAAACAACTTTAAAAGGGTATATATAGAGTAAAAGGAAATACTAGGAAACCATTCCCGAAAAAAAAGAAAAATCAAGGTCGGTGGTCAATTACTCGACCACCTATGGGCCGTAGGTGACACCTACAGATCGTAGATGGTCCCACGTAGGTGCCATGGCATCCAAAGAACTTCTGTAACTCTCTGTATTTGTCTATCTTACAACATATTCTGACACCTATGGGCCGTAGGTGGCACCTACGGGCCATAGGTACCCTCCGTAATTGATAGGGTCTTCTTTTTAAGCTCCCGAGTCATTGGATCTCACTTTTCTGACACCTACTTGGCTCCTACATGCCCCTTATGTAGTACCTATGGGTCGTAGGTGCCCACTTCAGTGGTCCAAAACTTAAACTTTCACTCTTTTTTCTCCAGAATAGTTTCAAACCTGATTTCCTGCAAAAGACAACACAAAACACATCATATCTAACAAAAAGACCTAAGTAACTTGCATAATTTCATCATTTTAAGTATCTAAAGTTCTATGAAACCATATCACATCACCTTGGCCGATCAAACTTTGACCCTCGCGATCGTGAGGTACGAACAGTATATAAGGTCAATTTTCACATTTTTGAATCTTTGAACTTCAAGCTTGGACGTTTCTTGAGAATTTCTACCTTATTCCCAATAGTTTTAATTGATTATATCATTAAAAATAATATTAAATTATTATTTCAAAATGGAAATTTGAAATTTTTATCCATAGAGTTTAAAAAAGTTTTTTCTTCAATTTCAAGCTCATTTTTCACCCTTTTTGAGTGGATTTTGTCCTGTAGACTCTTATAACCTCTAAAAATAGCTTTAAAACAAAATTTATATTTTATACCTTTTATTTTTGAACTCATTTAAGGCCCGACCCAAATATGGACAATATGGGTATCATAGCTAAATCTTACCCAATTGCAAACATAAAAATACAAACCTTAGAGATTTGTATACGAGCACAAAAGTCAGTTTGTATACAAAAACAAATGGACATATACAAAAACAAATGGACATAGTGCTTAAATCATTGCCACCCTCTCCCCCCTCCCCCCTCAAATTAGATATTTGTATATGAACCTCGAAAAAAATATATATTTAGCTATTTAATCTAAATCTTAGCTACAAACGGTGATTACTTTAAGGGGCACTTAGTGAAAATAGCTTATGTTTCAGCGAAATTGGAGTACTCCTAGCCTAACTTTCAAAATTACAATTCACAGCATCTATTTCTGTTTTTTCTTATTTTCTTTTATTATTGTTTTTTTTTCTTTCTTTTGTTTTTTTCTCTCTTCTATCCCTAACCTTTTTTTCTTTTTTTATTATTTTCTTTTTCATTTCTTTTTTACTCCCCACTCTTTCATCTCTAGCCTTTACTCCTCTATTTTTTTTCTTTTTCTTTTTTCTTTTTATCCTTTTTTTTTCATTCTCATTTTTTTTGTTGTATTTTATCTTTTATACTTTTTTGTATTTTTGTAAAATTTTTCTATATCGAAAACAAGCCATGGATGATGTCAAAAAAAAATTCTATTGCCGTTTTTTTTTATTATTCTTTCTTTTCATTTTTTTCCCTTTTACCTCTAACTTCTATTTCTCTTTCTTTATTTTGTTTCCTTTTCCTTTTCCTTTTCCTTTTTTCTTGTATTTCATTCCTTTTCGTGTTATTCTCTCTTTTTTTTCTCCTTTTTTTCTATTTTTGTTCCCCGCCCCCCATTTTTGCTTTTTTCATTTCTTTCATTTCATTTTTCCCCTCTTTTTATCTATCCTATATTATTTTTCTTTTTTCTTTTTTTTATTTTATACTTTTTTCTTTTTCATTTTTTTGTTCTAATTTATATTTTTTGTATTTTCAAATAATATGGTTACTCGAGCACAAGTCATGGATAATAATGAAAAAACACAATCATTTATCACATTTGTATTGGTACCATCATTATATTTTTGTATTAGTTGTTACAATTTTATTTTATTGTTCGTTCTTGTATTTGAATTTGTATTTTGTAGTTTACATTTGTATTTGTATTTTATGGTTCACACTTATATTTGTGTTTTGTATTTCACACCATCATTTATATTTTATATAATTTACACTTGTATTTTAAAGAATAGTTTTATGTTTGTATATTATAATTGACTGTATATTGTATTTGTATTTTGTGATTTCATTTTGTTTGCATTTGTATTCGTATTTTATTTTTATCGGTGCACTTGTATTTTTAAAGAGCTATTGTATATTTGTATTTGTATTTGTAAGTTGACCGAACATCGTCGTTGTATCTTCATTTCATTTGTTGCATTTTTTTTGTATTTAAAGTTGTAGTTGACAACATCAAATGTATTTTAAGCTATTGAAAAGGAACTATTATTTTTCTACGAGCTCTTGTGTTTATATTCATTGATACAAATTTATATTTTATTGATACAAACAGAGCAGTGCAAATATAAATTTTAAATTATAAAAATACAAATGTTACATTTGTATCTATTGATACATGTTTATAGAACTTGAACCATACGCATACAAGTGACACTTATTATATACAAATAAAAATGTTAAATTTGAAATACCAATAATAATGATACATTTACTTTGAATGATACATTATTTATTTATATGTTTTAAATTCAAAAATAAAATTAATCCATATACTTAATAGCTTACAAATACAAATGTTAAATAATACATATTCACGATTAACTATTCAACTACAAATAATAAATTTATTCAAAATATATAGTATAGTAAAAATAAATATAAAATACAACAACAACAACAACAAATGAGAGCAAAAAATACAAGAAAAAATGAAATAAATGATAAAAAAGAAGTAGAAAAAAAATAATAAATAATGAAAAAAGAAGAAAAAAAGAGAATACAAAAAAAAGGTTGTAAAGAAAGAAAAAAATAAAAACAAAAAAAGAAAAAACTATGTATGAAACAAATGAAAAAGAAAGAAAAAAAGAAAATATCAAATAATGAGAAAAATAAAAAGGAAAAAAATGAAAGATAAATGGAAAAAGAAAAAAGAAAGAGAAACAAAAGGAAGCGAAACAAAAGAAGAAGGCAAAAGAAAGAGAGAAATAGAAAATTAAGGGGGGGGAATGAGAAAGGTGATGAATTATATTTACTTGGCAGCAGTGGCTATAAGTTATAATTAATTAAAACTTAGGCTAAATAGTAGAATGTACTTGTCATAATTGTGGAAAATTAGGACATTTAGCTAGAGATTGTAAATTACCTAAAAATTCAACAAATAAACAAATATCAGAAATAAAAATAGAAAATACAGAATATATGCAGATAGATTATATAGATTATGAATTAGAAAGTGAGGATAGTATATATGAAATTTCAGAAAATGAAACAGATAATGAAATAGATAGTGAAATAGATGAATCAAATGACTGAAGAAGACATAAAAATAATAACAAAGGAAGAATATTTAAATGATGAAGGAACAGACCAGAAAATAATATTTGACAGTAACATATTTGATGAAATAAAAGGAAAAGAATTAGACTTAAATGTAGAAAAAATATTTAAAATACCAACAATAAGAAATCTATTTACTAAGAAAAAAGAAGAATATTATGTAGTATGCCAAAAGGAACATATAATAGACTGTAGATATGCAAAAGATAAAGCTAGTATACCACTAGTAACAAAAAAATAATTAATAAAGAGATACATGATATAAAAAATAGAGACCCAATAACATATGTACACCTGGGAGGTACAGAGATATTAATAAAAGCATGTTTTAGAGAAGGAATAAATACACCAGTAGAATTATATTTAGCAGATGTTAGAATTATAAAACCTGTAGAAAAAAGCATAATAACTGCCATAAAAGAAAATTTAATATACCAAAAATTTAAATTTATAATAAGTGCAAATTATTCAGTAGCGGTAACAGATAAAAATATAGATAAATCATTAGTATTGTATTAGAAAATATCAGGAATAGAATTAACCCCAGGAAGTAAAATATTTACAGAAAGAAGCAAAAATTTATATCTATTAACAACAAAACATAAAATAACAGAAAAAAATAAGATTAACAAAATACGAATAGAAAGTTCATTCGAACAAATTGTAAAAACAATAGATTATAATGATTATAGCTATAGGGACATAGATATAGAAGAAAATTTAGAAATAATAAATGATAGAATAAGTACAACGAAAAGAATAGCTGATGAAAAACCAGAATCATCGAGCTCATCAAAAAGAACAAGTTAATACTCTAATAAAGGAAGGAATTAGAAAAATAAAAATAGAATTTGAAGTAAAGGAAGAAATGCAAAAAGAAGACATAATATTATGAATAAAATGGCAAGAACAAGTAAAATCATATAATATAGAACATACACAATTAACCTTAA